>NW_026894576.1:0-108245 GCF_032452875.1 Bos javanicus
AGCTGGCGGTTATCAGGCAGCTGAGCAGGCATGAATCCTGCGGCCCAGCTGGCGGTTATCAGGCAGCTGAGCAGGCATGAATCCTGCGGCCCAGCTGGCGGTTATCAGGCAGCTGAGCAGGCATGAATCCTGCGGCCCAGCTGGCGGTTATCAGGCAGCTGAGCAGGCATGAATCCTGCGGCCCAGCTGGCGGTTATCAGGCAGCTGAGCAGGCATGAATCCTGCGGCCCAGCTGGCGGTTATCAGGCAGCTGAGCAGGCATGAATCCTGCGGCCCAGCTGGCGGTTATCAGGCAGCTGAGCAGGCGCTGATCCCGCACCTCAGCAGGCACTGGTCACGTGCCTGTCATGCAGTGATCAGGTGACTGAGAGGCCCTGATCATGTGACTGCTCATGTGCCTATCAGGTAGCTCTCCTGCACGGATCATGTGCTTCAGCAGGCAAGAATCAAGCAGCTGAGCAGGCATGAATCCTGCTGCCCAGCTGGCGATTATCAGGCAGCTGAGCAGGCATGAATCCTGCGGCCCAGCTGGCGATTATCCGGCAGCTGAGCAGGCATGAATCCTGCGGCCCAGCTGGCGGTTATCAGGCAGCTAAGCAGGCATGAATCCTGCGGCCCAGCTGGCGGTTATCAGGCAGCTGAGGAGGCATGAATCCTGCGGCCCAGCTGGCGGTTATCAGGCAGCTGAGCAGGCATGAAACGTGCGGCCCAGCTGGCAATTATCAGGAGCAGGCGCTGATCCCGCACCTCAGCAGGCACTGATCACGTGCCTGTCATGCAGTGATCAGGTGACTGAGAGGCGCTGATCATGTGACTGCTCATGTGCTGATCAGGTAGCTCTCCTGCACGGATCATGTGCCTCAGCAGGCAAGAATCAAGCAGCTGAGCAGGCATGAATCCTGCGGCCCAGCTGGCGATTATCAGGCAGCTGAGCAGGCATGAATCCTGCGGCCCAGCTGGCGGTTATCAGGCAGCTGAGCAGGCATGAATCCTGCGGCCCAGCTGGCGATTATCAGGCAGCTGAGCAGGCATGAATCCTGCGGCCCAGCTGGCGGTTATCAGGCAGCTGAGCAGGCATGAACCCTGCGGCCCAGCTGGCGGTTTTCAGGCAGCTGAGCAGGCATGCATCCTGCGGCCCAGCTTGCGGTTATCAGGCAGCTGAGCAGGCATGAATCCTGCGGCCCAGCTGGCGATTATCAGGCAGCTGAGCAGGCGCTGATCCCGCACATCAGCAGGCACTGATCACGTGCCTGTCATGCAGTGATCAGGTGACTGAGAGGCGCTGATCATGTGACTGTTCATGTGCTGATCAGGTAGCTCTCCTGCACGGTTCATGTGCCTCAACAGGCAAGAATCAAGCAGCTGAGCAGGCATGAATCCTGCGGCCCAGCTGGCGATTATCAGGCAGCTGAGAAGGCATGAATCCTGCTGCCCAGCTGGCGATTATCAGGCAGCTGAGCAGGCATGAATCCTGCGGCCCAGCTGGCGGTTATCAGGCAGCTGAGCAGGCATGAATCCTGCGGCCCAGCTGGCGATTATCAGGAAGCTGAGCAGGCATGAATCCTGCGGCCCAGCTGGCGGTTATCAGGCAGCTGAGCAGGCATGAATCCTGCGGCCCAGCTGGCGATTATCAGGCAGCTGAGCAGGCATGAATCCTGCGGCCCAGCTGGCGGTTATCAGGCAGCTGAGCAGGCATGAATCCTGCGGCCCAGCTGGCGGTTATCAGGCAGCTGAGCAGGCATGAATCCTGCTGCCCAGCTGGCGGTTATCAGGCAGCTGAGCAGGCATGAATCCTGCGGCACAGCTGGCGGATATCAGGCGGCTGAGCAGGCATGAATCCTGCGGCCCAGCTGGCGGTTATCAGGCAGCTGAGCAGGCATGAATCCTGCGGCCCAGCTGGCGGTTGAGCAGGCATGAATCCTGCGGCCCAGCTGGCGGTTATCAGGCAGCTGAGCAGGCATGAATCCTGCGGCCCAGCTGGCGGTTATCAGGCAGCTGAGCAGGCGCTGATCCCGCACCTCAGCAGGCACTGATCACGTGCCTGTCATGCAGTGATCAGGTGACTGAGAGGCGCTGATCATGTGACTGCTCATGTGCTGATCAGGTAGCTCTCCTGCACGGTTCATGTGCCTCAGCAGGCAAGAATCAAGCAGCTGAGCAGGCATGAATCCTGCGGCCCAGCTGGCGATTATCAGGCAGCTGAGCAGGCATGAATCCTGCGGCCCAGCTGGCGTTATCAGGCAGCTGAGCAGGCATGAATCCTGCGGCCCAGCTGGCGGTTATCAGGCAGCTGAGCAGGCATGAATCCTGCGGCCCAGCTGGCGATTATCAGGCAGCTGAGCAGGCATGAATCCTGCGGCCCAGCTGGCGGTTATCAGGCAGCTGAGCAGGCATGAATCCTGCGGCCCAGCTGGCGATTATCAGGCAGCTGAGCAGGCGCTGATCCCGCACCTCAGCAGGCACTGATCACGTGCCTGTCATGGCAGTGATCAGGTGACTGAGAGGCGCTGATCATGTGACTGCTCATGTGCTGATCAGGTAGCTCTCCTGCACGGATCATGTGCCTCAGCAGGCGAGAATCAAGCAGCTGAGCAGGCATGAATCCTGCGGCCCAGCTGGCGATTATCAGGCAGCTGAGCAGGCATGAATCCTGCGGCCCAGCTGGCGATTATCAGGCAG
Organism: Bos javanicus; assembly: GCF_032452875.1. Classification (NCBI taxonomy): domain Eukaryota; kingdom Metazoa; phylum Chordata; class Mammalia; order Artiodactyla; family Bovidae; genus Bos; species Bos javanicus. Next base: position 2,680 of record NW_026894576.1, read on the forward strand.
CTGAGCAGGCATGAATCCTGCGGCCCAGCTGGCGATTATCAGGCAGCTGAGCAGGCATGAATCCTGCGGCCCAGCTGGCGGTTATCAGGCAGCTGAGCAGGCATGAATCCTGCGGCCCAGCTGGCGGTTATCAGGCAGCTGAGCAGGCATGAATCCTGCGGCCCAGCTGGCGTCAGGCAGCTGAGCAGGCATGAATCCTGCGGCCCAGCTGGCGATTATCAGGCAGCTGAGCAGGCGCTGATCCCGCACCTCAGCAGGCACTGATCACGTGCCTGTCATGCAGTGATCAGGTGACTGAGAGGCGCTGATCATGTGACTGCTCATGTGCTGATCAGGTAGCTCTCTGCACGGATCATGCCTCAGCAGGCAAGAATCAAGCAGCTGAGCAGGCATGAATCCTGCGGCCCAGCTGGCGATTATCAGGCAGCTGAGCAGGCATGAATCCTGCGGCCCAGCTGGCGATTATCAGGCAGCTGAGCAGGCATGAATCCTGCGGCCCAGCTGGCGGTTATCAGGCAGCTGAGCAGGCATGAATCCTGCGGCCCAGCTGGCGGTTATCAGGCAGCTGAGCAGGCATGAATCCTGCGGCCCAGCTGGCGGTTATCAGGCAGCTGAGCAGGCATGAATCCTGCGGCCCAGCTGGCGATTATCAGGCAGCTGAGCAGGCATGAATCCTGCGGCCCAGCTGGCGGTTATCAGGCAGCTGAGCAGGCATGAATCCTGCGGCCCAGCTGGCGATTATCAGGCAGCTGAGCAGGCATGAATCCTGCGGCCCAGCTGGCGATTATCAGGCAGCTGAGCAGGCATGAATCCTGCGGCCCAGCTGGCGATTATCAGGCAGCTGAGCAGGCATGAATCCTGCGGCCCAGCTGGCGGTTATCAGGCAGCTGAGCAGGCATGAATCCTGCGGCCCAGCTGACGATTATCAGGCAGCTGAGCAGGCATGAATCCTGCGGCCCAGCTGGCGATTATCAGGCAGCTGAGCAGGCATGAATCCTGCGGCCCAGCTGGCGATTATCAGGCAGCTGAGCAGGCGCTGATCCCGCACCTCAGCAGGCACTGATCACGTGCCTGTCATGCAGTGATCAGGTGACTGAGAGGCGCTGATCATGTGACGGCTCATGTGCTGATCAGGTAGCTCTCCTGCACGGTTCATGTGCCTCAACAGGCAAGAATCAAGCAGCTGAGCAGGCATGAATCCTGCGGCCCAGCTGGCGATTATCAGGCAGCTGAGCAGGCATGAATCCTGCGGCCCAGCTGGCGATTATCAGGCAGCTGAGCAGGCATGAATCCTGCGGCCCAGCTGGCGTTATCAGGCAGCTGAGCAGGCATGAATCCTGCGGCCCAGCTGGCGGTTATCAGGCGGCTGAGCAGGCATGAATCCTGCGGCCCAGCTGGCGATTATCAGGCGGCTGAGCAGGCATGAATCCTGCGGCCCAGCTGGCGATTATCAGGCAGCTGAGCAGGCGCTGATCCCGCACCTCAGCAGGCACTGATCACGTGCCTGTCATGCAGTGATCAGGTGACTGAGAGGCGCTGATCATGTGACTGCTCATGTGCTGATCAGGCAGCTGAGCAGGCATGAATCCTGTGGCTCAGCTGGCAGAATCAGGCAGCTGAGCAGGCATGAATCCTGCGGCCCAGCTGGCGATTATCAGGCAGCTGAGCAGGCATGAATCCTGCGGCCCAGCTGGCGATTATCAGGCAGCTGAGCAGGCATGAATCCTGCGGCCCAGCTGGCGATTATCAGGCAGCTGAGCAGGCATGAATCCTGCGGCCCAGCTGGCGGTTATCAGGCAGCTGAGCAGGCATGAATCCTGCGGCCCAGCTGGCGGTTATCAGGCAGCTGAGCAGGCATGAATCCTGCGGCCCAGCTGGCGATTATCAGGCAGCTGAGCAGGCATGAATCCTGCGGCCCAGCTGGCGATTATCAGGCAGCTGAGCAGGCGCTGATCCCGCACCTCAGCAGGCACTGATCACGTGCCTGTCATGCAGTGATCAGGTGACTGAGAGGCGCTGATCATGTGACTGCTCATGTGCTGATCAGGTAGCTCTCCTGCACGGATCATGTGCCTCAGCAGGCAAGAATCAAGCAGCTGAGCAGGCATGAATCCTGCGGCCCAGCTGGCGATTATCAGGCAGCTGAGCAGGCATGAATCCTGCGGCCCAGCTGGCGATTATCAGGCAGCTGAGCAGGCATGAATCCAGCGGCCCAGCTGGCGATTATCAGGCAGCTGAGCAGGCATGAATCCTGCGGCCCAGCTGGCGATTATCAGGCAGCTGAGCAGGCATGAATCCTGCGGCCCAGCTGGCGATTATCAGGCAGCTGAGCAGGCATGAATCCTGCGGCCCAGCTGGCGGTTATCAGGCAGCTGAGCAGGCATGAATCCTGCGGCCCAGCTGGCGGTTATCAGGCAGCTGAGCAGGCATGAATCCTGCGGCCCAGCTGGCGATTATCAGGCAGCTGAGCAGGCATGAATCCTGCGGCCCAGCTGGCGATTATCAGGCAGCTGAGCAGGCATGAATCCTGCGGCCCAGCTGGCGATTATCAGGCAGCTGAGCAGGCATGAATCCTGCGGCCCAGCTGGCGATTATCAGGCAGCTGAGCAGGCATGAATCCTGCGGCCCAGCTGGCGATTATCAGGCAGCTGAGCAGGCATGAATCCTGCGGCCCAGCTGGCGATTATCAGGCAGCTGAGCAGGCATGAATCCTGCGGCCCAGCTGGCGGTTATCAGGCAGCTGAGCAGGCATGAATCCTGCGGCCCAGCTGGCGGTTATCAGGCAGCTGAGCAGGCATGAATCCTGCGGCCCAGCTGGCGATTATCAGGCAGCTGAGCAGGCATGAATCCTGCGGCCCAGCTGGCGATTATCAGGCAGCTGAGCAGGCGCTGATCCCGCACCTCAGCAGGCACTGATCACGTGCCTGTCATGCAGTGATCAGGTGACTGAGAGGCGCTGATCATGTGACTGTTCATGTGCTGATCAGGTAGCTCTCCTGCACGGTTCATGTGCCTCAACAGGCAAGAATCAAGCAGCTGAGCAGGCATGAATCCTGCGGCCCAGCTGGCGATTATCAGGCAGCTGAGCAGGCATGAATCCTGCGGCCCAGCTGGCGATTATCAGGCAGCTGAGCAGGCATGAATCCAGCGGCCCAGCTGGCGGTTATCAGGCAGCTGAGCAGGCATGAATCCTGCGGCCCAGCTGGCGATTATCAGGCAGCTGAGCAGGCATGAATCCTGCGGCCCAGCTGGCGGTTATCAGGCAGCTGAGCAGGCATGAATCCTGCGGCCCAGCTGGCGGTTATCAGGCAGCTGAGCAGGCATGAATCCTGCGGCACAGCTGGCGATTATCAGGCGGCTGAGCAGGCATGAATCCTGCGGCCCAGCTGGCGTTATCAGGCAGCTGAGCAGGCATGAATCCTGCGGCCCAGCTGGCGATTATCAGGCAGCTGAGCAGGCATGAATCCTGCGGCCCAGCTGGCGATTATCAGGCAGCTGAGCAGGCATGAATCCTGCGGCCCAGCTGGCGATTATCAGGCAGCTGAGCAGGCATGAATCCTGCGGCCCAGCTGGCGATTATCAGGCAGCTGAGCAGGCATGAATCCTGCGGCCCAGCTGGCGATTATCAGGCAGCTGAGCAGGCATGAATCCTGCGGCCCAGCTGGCGATTATCAGGCAGCTGAGCAGGCATGAATCCTGCGGCCCAGCTGGCGATTATCAGGCAGCTGAGCAGGCATGAATCCTGCGGCCCAGCTGGCGATTATCAGGCAGCTGAGCAGGCATGAATCCTGCGGCCCAGCTGGCGGTTATCAGGCAGCTGAGCAGGCATGAATCCTGCGGCCCAGCTGGCGGTTATCAGGCAGCTGAGCAGGCATGAATCCTGCGGCCCAGCTGGCGATTATCAGGCAGCTGAGCAGGCATGAATCCTGCGGCCCAGCTGGCGATTATCAGGCAGCTGAGCAGGCAGGAATCCTGCGCCCAGCTGGCGCTGATCACGTGCCTGTGATGCAGTGATCAGGTGACTGAGAGGCGCTGAGCAGGCATGAATCCTGCGGCCCAGCTGGCGATTATCAGGCAGCTGAGCAGGCATGAATCCTGCGGCCCAGCTGGCGATTATCAGGCAGCTGAGCAGGCATGAATCCTGCGGCCCAGCTGGCGATTATCAGGCAGCTGAGCAGGCATGAATCCTGCGGCCCAGCTGGCGATTATCAGGCAGCTGAGCAGGCATGAATCCTGCGGCCCAGCTGGCGATTATCAGGCAGCTGAGCAGGCATGAATCCTGCGGCCCAGCTGGCGGTTATCAGGCAGCTGAGCAGGCATGAATCCTGCGGCCCAGCTGGCGATTATCAGGCAGCTGAGCAGGCATGAATCCTGCGGCCCAGCTGGCGATTATCAGGCAGCTGAGCAGGCGCTGATCCCGCACCTCAGCAGGCACTGATCACGTGCCTGTCATGCAGTGATCAGGTGACTGAGAGGCGCTGATCATGTGACTGCTCATGTGCTGATCAGGTAGCTCTCCTGCACGGATCATGTGCCTCAGCAGGCAAGAATCAAGCAGCTGAGCAGGCATGAATCCTGCGGCCCAGCTGGCGATTATCAGGCAGCTGAGCAGGCATGAATCCTGCGGCCCAGCTGGCGATTATCAGGCAGCTGAGCAGGCATGAATCCTGCGGCCCAGCTGGCGATTATCAGGCAGCTGAGCAGGCATGAATCCTGCGGCCCAGCTGGCGATTATCAGGCAGCTGAGCAGGCATGAATCCTGCGGCCCAGCTGGCGATTATCAGGCAGCTGAGCAGGCATGAATCCTGCGGCCCAGCTGGCGATTATCAGGCAGCTGAGCAGGCATGAATCCTGCGGCCCAGCTGGCGATTATCAGGCAGCTGAGCAGGCGCTGATCCCGCACCTCAGCAGGCACTGATCACGTGCCTGTCATGCAGTGATCAGGTGACTGAGAGGCGCTGATCATGTGACTGCTCATGTGCTGATCAGGTAGCTCTCCTGCACGGTTCATGTGCCTCAGCAGGCAAGAATCAAGCAGCTGAGCAGGCATGAATCCTGCGGCCCAGCTGGCGATTATCAGGCAGCTGAGCAGGCATGAATCCTGCGGCCCAGCTGGCGATTATCAGGCAGCTGAGCAGGCATGAATCCTGCGGCCCAGCTGGCGATTATCAGGCAGCTGAGCAGGCATGAATCCTGCGGCCCAGCTGGCGATTATCAGGCAGCTGAGCAGGCATGAATCCTGCGGCCCAGCTGGCGATTATCAGGCAGCTGAGCAGGCATGAATCCTGCGGCCCAGCTGGCGATTATCAGGCAGCTGAGCAGGCATGAATCCTGCGGCCCAGCTGGCGGTTATCAGGCAGCTGAGCAGGCATGAATCCTGCGGCCCAGCTGGCGATTATCAGGCAGCTGAGCAGGCATGAATCCTGCGGCCCAGCTGGCGATTATCAGGCAGCTGAGCAGGCATGAATCCTGCGGCCCAGCTGGCGATTATCAGGCAGCTGAGCAGGCATGAATCCTGCGGCCCAGCTGGCGATTATCAGGCAGCTGAGCAGGCATGAATCCTGCGGCCCAGCTGGCGATTATCAGGCAGCTGAGCAGGCATGAATCCTGCGGCCCAGCTGGCGATTATCAGGCAGCTGAGCAGGCATGAATCCTGCGGCCCAGCTGGCGGTTATCAGGCAGCTGAGCAGGCATGAATCCTGCGGCCCAGCTGGCGGTTATCAGGCAGCTGAGCAGGCATGAATCCTGCGGCCCAGCTGGCGATTATCAGGCAGCTGAGCAGGCATGATCCCGCACCTCAGCAGGCACTGATCACGTGCCTGTCATGCAGTGATCAGGTGACTGAGAGGCGCTGATCATGTGACTGCTCATGTGCTGATCAGGTAGCTCTCCTGCACGGTTCATGTGCCTCAGCAGGCAAGAATCAAGCAGCTGAGCAGGCATGAATCCTGCGGCCCAGCTGGCGATTATCAGGCAGCTGAGCAGGCATGAATCCTGCGGCCCAGCTGGCGATTATCAGGCAGCTGAGCAGGCATGAATCCTGCGGCCCAGCTGGCGATTATCAGGCAGCTGAGCAGGCATGAATCCTGCGGCCCAGCTGGCGATTATCAGGCAGCTGAGCAGGCATGAATCCTGCGGCCCAGCTGGCGATTATCAGGCAGCTGAGCAGGCATGAATCCTGCGGCCCAGCTGGCGATTATCAGGCAGCTGAGCAGGCATGAATCCTGCGGCCCAGCTGGCGATTATCAGGCAGCTGAGCAGGCATGAATCCTGCGGCCCAGCTGGCGGTTATCAGGCAGCTGAGCAGGCATGAATCCTGCGGCCCAGCTGGCGATTATCAGGCAGCTGAGCAGGCATGAATCCTGCGGCCCAGCTGGCGGTTATCAGGCAGCTGAGCAGGCATGAATCCTGCGGCCCAGCTGGCGGTTATCAGGCAGCTGAGCAGGCATGAATCCTGCGGCCCAGCTGGCGATTATCAGGCAGCTGAGCAGGCATGAATCCTGCGGCCCAGCTGGCGATTATCAGGCAGCTGAGCAGGCATGAATCCTGCGGCCCAGCTGGCGATTATCAGGCAGCTGAGCAGGCATGAATCCTGCGGCCCAGCTGGCGATTATCAGGCAGCTGAGCAGGCATGAATCCTGCGGCCCAGCTGGCGATTATCAGGCAGCTGAGCAGGCATGAATCCTGCGGCCCAGCTGGCGATTATCAGGCAGCTGAGCAGGCGCTGATCCCGCACCTCAGCAGGCACTGATCACGTGCCTGTCATGCAGTGATCAGGTGACTGAGAGGCGCTGATCATGTGACTGCTCATGTGCTGATCAGGTAGCTCTCCTGCACGGTTCATGTGCCTCAGCAGGCAAGAATCAAGCAGCTGAGCAGGCATGAATCCTGCGGCCCAGCTGGCGATTATCAGGCAGCTGAGCAGGCATGAATCCTGCGGCCCAGCTGGCGATTATCAGGCAGCTGAGCAGGCATGAATCCTGCGGCCCAGCTGGCGATTATCAGGCAGCTGAGCAGGCATGAATCCTGCGGCCCAGCTGGCGGTTATCAGGCAGCTGAGCAGGCATGAATCCTGCGGCCCAGCTGGCGATTATCAGGCAGCTGAGCAGGCATGAATCCTGCGGCCCAGCTGGCGATTATCAGGCAGCTGAGCAGGCATGAATCCTGCGGCCCAGCTGGCGATTATCAGGCAGCTGAGCAGGCATGAATCCTGCGCCCAGCTGGCGTTATCAGTGCCTGTCATGCAGCAGGCTGAGAGGCGCTGATCATGTGACTGCTCATGATCAGGTAGCTCTGCACGGATCCCCAGCTGGCGATTATCAGGCAGCTGAGCAGGCATGAATCCTGCGGCCCAGCTGGCGATTATCAGGCAGCTGAGCAGGCATGAATCCTGCGGCCCAGCTGGCGATTATCAGGCAGCTGAGCAGGCATGAATCCTGCGGCCCAGCTGGCGATTATCAGGCAGCTGAGCAGGCATGAATCCTGCGGCCCAGCTGGCGGTTATCAGGCAGCTGAGCAGGCATGAATCCTGCGGCCCAGCTGGCGGTTATCAGGCAGCTGAGCAGGCATGAATCCTGCGGCCCAGCTGGCGATTATCAGGCAGCTGAGCAGGCATGAATCCTGCGGCCCAGCTGGCGATTATCAGGCAGCTGAGCAGGCGCTGATCCCAAGCAGGCACTGATCACGTGCCTGTCATGCAGTGATCAGGTGACTGAGAGGCGCTGATCATGTGACTGCTCATGTGCTGATCAGGTAGCTCTCCTGCACGGTCATGTGCCTCAGCATGCAAGAATCAAGCAGCTGAGCAGGCATGAATCCTGCGGCCCAGCTGGCGATTATCAGGCAGCTGAGTAGGCATGAATCCTGCGGCCCAGCTGGCGATTATCAGGCAGCTGAGCAGGCATGAATCCTGCGGCCCAGCTGGCGATTATCAGGCAGCTGAGCAGGCATGAATCCTGCGGCCCAGCTGGCGATTATCAGGCAGCTGAGCAGGCATGAATCCTGCGGCCCAGCTGGCGATTATCAGGCAGCTGAGCAGGCATGAATCCTGCGGCCCAGCTGGCGATTATCAGGCAGCTGAGCAGGCATGAATCCTGCGGCCCAGCTGGCGGTTATCAGGCAGCTGAGCAGGCATGAATCCTGCGGCCCAGCTGGCGGTTGTCAGGCAGCTAAGCAGGCATGAATCCTGCGGCCCAGCTGGCGATTATCAGGCAGCTGAGGAGGCATGAATCCTGCGGCCCAGCTGGCGGTTATTAGGCAGCTGAGCAGGCATGAAACGTGCGGCCCAGCTGGCGATTATCAGGCAGCTGAGCAGGCATGAATCCTGCGGCCCAGCTGGCGATTATCAGGCAGCTGAGCAGGCATGAATCCTGCGGCCCAGCTGGCGATTATCAGGCAGCTGAGCAGGCATGAATCCTGCGGCCCAGCTGGCGATTATCAGGCAGCTGAGCAGGCATGAATCCTGCGGCCCAGCTGGCGATTATCAGGCAGCTGAGGAGGCATGAATCCTGCGGCCCAGCTGGCGTTATCAGGCAGCTGAGCAGGCATGAAACGTGCGGCCCAGCTGGCAATTATCAGGCAGCTGAGCAGGCGCTGATCCCGCACCTCAGCAGGCACTGATCACGTGCCTGTCATGCAGTGATCAGGTGACTGAGAGGCGCTGATCATGTGACTGTTCATGTGCTGATCAGGTAGCTCTCCTGCACGGTTCATGTGCCTCAGCAGGCAAGAATCAGCAGCTGAGCAGGCATGAATCCTGCGGCCCAGCTGGCGATTATCAGGCAGCTGAGAAGGCATGAATCCTGCGGCCCAGCTGGCGATTATCAGGCAGCTGAGCAGGCATGAATCCTGCGGCCCAGCTGGCGATTATCAGGCAGCTGAGCAGGCATGAATCCTGCGGCCCAGCTGGCGATTATCAGGCAGCTGAGCAGGCATGAATCCTGCGGCCCAGCTGGCGATTATCAGGCAGCCGAGCAGGCATGAATCCTGCGGCCCAGCTGGCGGTTATCAGGCAGCCGAGCAGGCATGAATCCTGCGGCCCAGCTGGCGGTTATCAGGCAGCTGAGCAGGCATGAATCCTGCGGCCCAGCTGGCGATTATCAGGCAGCTGAGCAGGCATGAATCCTGCGGCCCAGCTGGCGATTATCAGGCAGCTGAGCAGGCGCTGATCCCGCACCTCAGCAGGCACTGATCACGTGCTGTCATGCAGTGATCAGGTGACTGAGAGGCGCTGATCATGTGACTGCTCATGTGCTGATCAGGTAGCTCTCCTGCACGGATCATGTGCCTCAGCAGGCAAGAATCAAGCAGCTGAGCAGGCATGAATCCTGCGGCCCAGCTGGCGATTATCAGGCAGCTGAGCAGGCATGAATCCTGCGGCCCAGCTGGCGATTATCAGGCAGCTGAGCAGGCATGAATCCTGCGGCCCAGCTGGCGATTATCAGGCAGCTGAGCAGGCATGAATCCTGCGGCCCAGCTGGCGATTATCAGGCAGCTGAGCAGGCATGATCCCGCACCTCAGCAGGCACTGATCAGTGCCTGTCATGCAGTGATCAGGTGACTGAGAGGCGCTGATCATGTGACTGCTCATGTGCTGATCAGGCAGCTGAGCATGCATGTATCATGCGGCTCAGCTGGCAAGTATCAGGCAGCTGAGCAGGCATGAATCCTGCGGCCCAGCTGGCGATTATCAGGCAGCTGAGCAGGCATGAATCCTGCGGCCCAGCTGGCGATTATCAGGCAGCTGAGCAGGCATGAATCCTGCGGCCCAGCTGGCGATTATCAGGCAGCTGAGCAGGCATGAATCCTGCGGCCCAGCTGGCGGTTATCAGGCAGCTGAGCAGGCATGAATCCTGCGGCCCAGCTGGCGGTTATCAGGCAGCTGAGCAGGCATGAATCCTGCGGCCCAGCTGGCGATTATCAGGCAGCTGAGCAGGCATGAATCCTGCGGCCCAGCTGGCGATTATCAGGCAGCTGAGCAGGCATGAATCCTGCGGCCCAGCTGGCGATTATCAGGCAGCTGAGCAGGCATGAATCCTGCGGCCCAGCTGGCGGTTATCAGGCAGCTGAGCAGGCATGAATCCGGCCCAGCTGGCGGTTATCAGGCAGCTGAGCAGCATGAATCCTGGCCCAGCTGGCGGTATCAGGCAGCTGAGCAGGCATGAATCCTGCGGCCCAGCTGGCGATTATCAGGCAGCTGAGCAGGCATGAATCCTGCGGCCCAGCTGGCGATTATCAGGCAGCTGAGCAGGCATGAATCCTGCGGCCCAGCTGGCGATTATCAGGCAGCTGAGCAGGCATGAATCCTGCGGCCCAGCTGGCGATTATCAGGCAGCTGAGCAGGCATGAATCCTGCGGCCCAGCTGGCGATTATCAGGCAGCTGAGCAGGCATGAATCCTGCGGCCCAGCTGGCGATTATCAGGCAGCTGAGCAGGCATGAATCCTGCGGCCCAGCTGGCGATTATCAGGCAGCTGAGCAGGCATGAATCCTGCGGCCCAGCTGGCGATTATCAGGCAGCTGAGCAGGCGCTGATCCCGCACCACAGCAGGCCCTGATCACGTGCCTGTCATGCAGTGATCAGGTGACTGAGAGGCGCTGATCATGTGACTGTTCATGTGCTGATCAGGTAGCTCTCCTGCACGGTTCATGTGCCTCAACAGGCAAGAATCAAGCAGCTGAGCAGGCATGAATCCTGCGGCCCAGCTGGCGATTATCAGGCAGCTGAGCAGGCATGAATCCAGCGGCCCAGCTGGCGATTATCAGGCAGCTGAGCAGGCATGAATCCAGCGGCCCAGCTGGCGGTTATCAGGCAGCTGAGCAGGCATGAATCCTGCGGCCCAGCTGGCGATTATCAGGAAGCTGAGCAGGCATGAATCCTGCGGCCCAGCTGGCGATTATCAGGCAGCTGAGCAGGCATGAATCCTGCGGCCCAGCTGGCGGTTATCAGGCAGCTGAGCAGGCATGAATCCTGCGGCCCAGCTGGCGATTATCAGGCAGCTGAGCAGGCATGAATCCTGCGGCCCAGCTGGCGGTTATCAGGCAGCTGAGCAGGCATGAATCCTGCGGCCCAGCTGGCGATTATCAGGCAGCTGAGCAGGCGCTGATCCTGCGCCCAGCTGGCGCTTATCAGTGCAGTCTGCAGCAGGTGACTGAGAGGCCTGATCAAGCTGGCTGATCAGGCAGCTGCACGGATCCTGCGGCCCAGCTGGCGATTATCAGGCAGCTGAGCAGGCATGAATCCTGCGGCCCAGCTGGCGATTATCAGGCAGCTGAGCAGGCATGAATCCTGCGGCCCAGCTGGAGATTATCAGGCAGCTGAGCAGGCATGAATCCTGCGGCCCAGCTGGCGGTTATCAGGCAGCTGAGCAGGCATGAATCCTGCGGCCCAGCTGGCGATTATCAGGCAGCTGAGCAGGCATGAATCCTGCGGCCCAGCTGGCGATTATCAGGCAGCTGAGCAGGCATGAATCCTGCGGCCCAGCTGGCGATTATCAGGCAGCTGAGCAGGCATGAATCCTGCGGCCCAGCTGGCGATTATCAGGCAGCTGAGCAGGCATGAATCCTGCGGCCCAGCTGGCGATTATCAGGCAGCTGAGCAGGCATGAATCCTGCGGCCCAGCTGGCGTTATCAGGCAGCTGAGCAGGCATGAATCCTGCGGCCCAGCTGGCGATATCAGGCAGCTGAGCAGGCATGAATCCTGCGGCCCAGCTGGCGATTATCAGGCAGCTGAGCAGGCATGAATCCTGCGGCCCAGCTGGCGGTTATCAGGCAGCTGAGCAGGCATGAATCCTGCGGCCCAGCTGGCGATTATCAGGCAGCTGAGCAGGCATGAATCCTGCGGCCCAGCTGGCGGTTATCAGGCAGCTGAGCAGGCATGAATCCTGCGGCCCAGCTGGCGGTTATCAGGCAGCTGAGCAGGCATGAATCCTGCGGCCCAGCTGGCGATTATCAGGCAGCTGAGCAGGCATGAATCCTGCGGCCCAGCTGGCGATTATCAGGCAGCTGAGCAGGCGCTGATCCCGCACCTCAGCAGGCACTGATCACGTGCCTGTCATGCAGTGATCAGGTGACTGAGAGGCGCTGATCATGTGACTGCTCATGTGCTGATCAGGTAGCTCTCCTGCACGGTTCATGTGCCTCAGCAGACAAGAATCAAGCAGCTGAGCAGGCATGAATTCTGCGGCCCAGCTGGCGATTATCAGGCAGCTGAGCAGGCATGAATCCTGCGGCCCAGCTGGCGATTATCAGGCAGCTGAGCAGGCATGAATCCTGCGGCCCAGCTGGCGGTTATCAGGCAGCTGAGCAGGCATGAATCCCGCGGCCCAGCAGGCGGTTATCAGGCAGCTGAGCAGGCATGAATCCTGCGGCCCAGCTGGCGGTTATCAGGCAGCTGAGCAGGCATGAATCCTGCGGCCCAGCTGGCGGTTATCAGGCAGCTGAGCAGGCATGAATCCTGCGGCCCAGCTGGCGGTTATCAGGCAGCTGAGCAGGCATGAATCCTGCGGCCCAGCTGGCGATTATCAGGCAGCTGAGCAGGCATGAATCCTGCGGCCCAGCTGGCGGTTATCAGGCAGCTGATCAGGCATGAATCCTGCGGCCCAGCTGGCGGTTATCAAGCAGCTGAGCAGGCATGAATCCTGCGGCCCAGCTGGCGGTTATCAGGCAGCTGAGCAGGCATGAATCCTGCGGCCCAGCTGGCGATTATCAGGAAGCTGAGCAGGCATGAATCCTGCGGCCCAGCTGGCGATTATCAGGAAGCTGAGCAGGCATGAATCCTGCGGCCCAGCTGGCGATTATCAGGCAGCTGAGCAGGCATGAATCCTGCGGCCCAGCTGGCGGTTATCAGGCAGCTGAGCAGGCATGAATCCTGCGGCCCAGCTGGCGGTTATCAGGCAGCTGAGCAGGCATGAATCCTGCGGCCCAGCTGGCGATTATCAGGCAGCTGAGCAGGCGCTGATCCCGCACATCAGCAGGCACTGATCACGTGCCTGTCATGCAGTGATCAGGTGACTGAGAGGCGCTGATCATGTGACTGCTCATGTGCTGATCAGGTAGCTCTCCTGCACGGATCATGTGCCTCAGCAGGCAAGAATCAAGCAGCTGAGCAGGCATGAATCCTGCGGCCCAGCTGGCGATTATCAGGCAGCTGAGCAGGCATGAATCCTGCGGCCCAGCTGGCGATTATCAGGCAGCTGAGCAGGCATGAATCCTGCGGCCCAGCTGGCGATTATCAGGCAGCTGAGCAGGCATGAATCCTGCGGCCCAGCTGGCGATTATCAGGCAGCTGAGCAGGCATGAATCCTGCGGCCCAGCTGGCGGTTATCAGGCAGCTGAGCAGGCATGAATCCTGCGGCCCAGCTGGCGGTTATCAGGCAGCTGAGCAGGCATGAATCCTGCGGCCCAGCTGGCGGTTATCAGGCAGCTGAGCAGGCATGAATCCTGCGGCCCAGCTGGCGGTTATCAGGCAGCTGAGCAGGCATGAATCCTGCGGCCCAGCTGGCGATTATCAGGCAGCTGAGCAGGCATGAATCCTGCGGCCCAGCTGGCGGTTATCAGGCAGCTGAGCAGGCATGAATCCTGCGGCCCAGCTGGCGGTTATCAGGCAGCTGAGCAGGCATGAAACCTGCGGCCCAGCTGGCGATTATCAGGCAGCTGAGCAGGCGATGATCCTGCACCTCAGCAGGCACTGATCACGTGCCTGTCATGCAGTGATCAGGTGACTGAGAGGCGCTGATCATGTGACTGCTCATGTGCTGATCAGGCAGCTCTCCTGCACGGATCATGCGGCTCAGCTGGCGAGAATCAGGCAGCTGAGCAGGCATGAATCCTGCGGCCCAGCTGGCGGTTATCAGGCAGCTGAGCAGGCGCTGATCCTGCACCTCAGCAGGCACTGATCACGTCTGTCATGCAGTGATCAGGTGACTGAGAGGCGCTGATCATGCGACTGCTCATGTGCTGATCAGGTAGCTCTCCTGCCCGGATCATGTGCCTCAGCTGGCGGTTATCAGCAGCTGAGCAGGCATGAATCCTGCGGCCCAGCTGACGGTTATCAGGCAGCTGAGCAGGCATGAATCCTGCGGCCCAGCTGGCGATTATCAGGCAGCTGAGCAGGCATGAATCCTGCGGCCCAGCTGGCGATTATCAGGCAGCTGAGCAGGCATGAATCCTGCGGCCCAGCTGGCGATTATCAGGCAGCTGAGCAGGCATGAATCCTGCGGCCCAGCTGGCGGTTATCAGGCAGCTGAGCAGGCATGAATCCTGCGGCCCAGCTGGCGATTATCAGGCAGCTGAGCAGGCATGAATCCTGCGGCCCAGCTGGCGGTTATCAGGCAGCTGAGCAGGCATGAATCCTGCGGCCCAGCTGGCGGTTATCAGGCAGCTGAGCAGGCATGAATCCTGCGGCCCAGCTGGCGATTATCAGGCAGCTGAGCAGGCATGAATCCTGCGGCCCAGCTGGCGAATATCAGGCAGCTGAGCAGGCATGAATCCTGCGGCCCAGCTGGCGATTATCAGGCAGCTGAGCAGGCATGAATCCTGCGGCCCAGCTGGCGGTTATCAGGCAGCTGAGCAGGCATGAATCCTGCGGCCCAGCTGGCGGTTATCAGGCAGCTGAGCAGGCATGAATCCTGCGGCCCAGCTGGCGATTATCAGGCAGCTGAGCAGGCATGAATCCTGCGGCCCAGCTGGCGTTATCAGGCAGCTGAGCAGGCATGAATCCTGCGGCCCAGCTGGCGGTTATCAGGCAGCTGAGCAGGCATGAATCCTGCGGCCCAGCTGGCGATTATCAGGCAGCTGAGCAGGCATGAATCCTGCGGCCCAGCTGGCGGTTATCAGGCAGCTGAGCAGGCATGAATCCTGCGGCCCAGCTGGCGATTATCAGGCAGCTGAGCAGGCATGAATCCTGCGGCCCAGCTGGCGATTATCAGGCAGCTGAGCAGGCATGAATCCTGCGGCCCAGCTGGCGATTATCAGGCAGCTGAGCAGGCATGAATCCTGCGGCCCAGCTGGCGGTTATCAGGCAGCTGAGAAGGCATGAATCCTGCGGCCCAGCTGGCGATTATCAGGCAGCTGAGCAGGCGCTGATCCCGCACCTCAGCAGGCACTGATCACGTGCCTGTCATGCAGTGATCAGGTGACTGAGAGGCGCTGATCATGTGACTGCTCATGTGCTGATCAGGTAGCTCTCCTGCACGGATCATGTGCCTCAGCAGGCAAGAATCAAGCAGCTGAGCAGGCATGAATCCTGCGGCCCAGCTGGCGATTATCAGGCAGCTGAGCAGGCATGAATCCTGCGGCCCAGCTGGCGGTTATCAGGCAGCTGAGCAGGCATGAATCCTGCGGCCCAGCTGGCGGTTATCAGGCAGCTGAGCAGGCATGAATCCTGCGGCCCAGCTGGCGGTTATCAGGCAGCTGAGCAGGCATGAATCCTGCGGCCCAGCTGGCGATTATCAGGCAGCTGAGCAGGCATGAATCCTGCGGCCCAGCTGGCGATTATCAGGCAGCTGAGCAGGCGCTGATCCCGCACCTCAGCAGGCACTGATCACGTGCCTGTCATGCAGTGATCAGGTGACTGAGAGGCGCTGATCATGTGACTGCTCATGTGCTGATCAGGTAGCTCTCCTGCACGGATCATGTGCCTCAGCAGGCAAGAATCAGCAGCTGAGCAGGCATGAATCCTGCGGCCCAGCTGGCGATTATCAGGCAGCTGAGCAGGCATGAATCCTGCGGCCCAGCTGGCGATTATCAGGCAGCTGAGCAGGCATGAATCCTGCGGCCCAGCTGGCGGTTATCAGGCAGCTGAGCAGGCATGAATCCTGCGGCCCAGCTGGCGATTATCAGGCAGCTGAGCAGGCATGAATCCTGCGGCCCAGCTGGCGGTTATCAGGCAGCTGAGCAGGCATGAATCCTGCGGCCCAGCTGGCGGTTATCAGGCAGCTGAGCAGGCATGAATCCTGCGGCCCAGCTGGCGATTATCAGGCAGCTGAGCAGGCATGAATCCTGCGGCCCAGCTGGCGGTTATCAGGCAGCTGAGCAGGCATGAATCCTGCGGCCCAGCTGGCGATTATCAGGCAGCTGAGCAGGCATGAATCCTGCGGCCCAGCTGGCGATTATCAGGCAGCTGAGCAGGCGCTGATCCCGCACATCAGCAGGCACTGATCACGTGCCTGTCATGCAGTGATCAGGTGACTGAGAGGCGCTGATCATGTGACTGCTCATGTGCTGATCAGGTAGCTCTCCTGCACGGATCATGTGCCTCAGCAGGCAAGAATCAGGCAGCTGAGCAGGCATGAATCCTGCGGCCCAGCTGGCGGTTATCAGGCAGCTGAGCAGGCGCTGATCCCGCACCTCAGCAGGCACTGATCACGTGCCTGTCATGCAGTGATCAGGTGACTGAGAGGCACTGATCATGTGACTGCTCATGTGCTGATCAGGTAGCTCTCCTGCACGGATCATGTGCCTCAGCAGGCAAGAATCAAGCAGCTGAGCAGGCATGAATCCTGCGGCCCAGCTGGCGATTATCAGGCAGCTGAGCAGGCATGAATCCTGCGGCCCAGCTGGCGATTATCAGGCAGCTGAGCAGGAATGAATCCTGCGGCCCAGCTGGCGATTATCAGGCAGCTGAGCAGGCATGAATCCTGCGGCCCAGCTGGCGATTATCAGGCAGCTGAGCAGGCATGAATCCTGCGGCCCAGCTGGCGATTATCAGGCAGCTGAGCAGGCATGAATCCTGCGGCCCAGCTGGCGGTTATCAGGCAGCTGAGCAGGCATGAATCCTGCGGCCCAGCTGGCGGTTATCAGGCAGCTGAGCAGGCATGAATCCTGCGGCCCAGCTGGCGGTTATCAGGCAGCTGAGCAGGCATGAATCCTGCGGCCCAGCTGGCGGTTATCAGGCAGCTGAGCAGGCATGAATCCTGCGGCCCAGCTGGCGGTTATCAGGCAGCTGAGCAGGCATGAATCCTGCGGCCCAGCTGGCGGTTATCAGGCAGCTGAGCAGGCATGAATCCTGCGGCCCAGCTGGCGGTTATCAGGCAGCTGAGCAGGCATGAATCCTGCGGCCCAGCTGGCGGTTATCAGGCAGCTGAGCAGGCATGAATCCTGCGGCCCAGCTGGCGGTTATCAGGCAGCTGAGCAGGCATGAATCCTGCGGCCCAGCTGGCGGTTATCAGGCAGCTGAGCAGGCATGAATCCTGCGGCCCAGCTGGCGGTTATCAGGCAGCTGAGCAGGCATGAATCCTGCGGCCCAGCTGGCGGTTATCAGGCAGCTGAGCAGGCATGAATCCTGCGGCCCAGCTGGCGGTTATCAGGCAGCTGAGCAGGCATGAATCCTGCGGCCCAGCTGGCGGTTATCAGGCAGCTGAGCAGGCATGAATCCTGCGGCCCAGCTGGCGGTTATCAGGCAGCTGAGCAGGCATGAATCCTGCGGCCCAGCTGGCGGTTATCAGGCAGCTGAGCAGGCATGAATCCTGCGGCCCAGCTGGCGATTATCAGGCAGCTGAGCAGGCATGAATCCTGCGGCCCAGCTGGCGATTATCAGGCAGCTGAGCAGGCGCTGATCCCGCACCTCAGCAGGCACTGATCACGTGCCTGTCATGCAGTGATCAGGTGACTGAGAGGCGCTGATCATGTGACTGCTCATGTGCTGATCAGGTAGCTCTCCTGCACGGATCATGTGCCTCAGCAGGCAAGAATCAAGCAGCTGAGCAGGCATGAATCCTGCGGCCCAGCTGGCGATTATCAGGCAGCTGAGCAGGCATGAATCCTGCGGCCCAGCTGGCGATTATCAGGCAGCTGAGCAGGCATGAATCCTGCGGCCCAGCTGGCGGTTATCAGGCAGCTGAGCAGGCATGAATCCTGCGGCCCAGCTGGCGGTTATCAGGCAGCTGAGCAGGCATGAATCCTGCGGCCCAGCTGGCGGTTATCAGGCAGCTGAGCAGGCATGAATCCTGCGGCCCAGCTGGCGGTTATCAGGCAGCTGAGCAGGCATGAATCCTGCGGCCCAGCTGGCGGTTATCAGGCAGCTGAGCAGGCATGAATCCTGCGGCCCAGCTGGCGGTTATCAGGCAGCTGAGCAGGCATGAATCCTGCGGCCCAGCTGGCGGTTATCAGGCAGCTGAGCAGGCATGAATCCTGCGGCCCAGCTGGCGGTTATCAGGCAGCTGAGCAGGCATGAATCCTGCGGCCCAGCTGGCGATTATCAGGCAGCTGAGCAGGCATGAATCCTGCGGCCCAGCTGGCGGTTATCAGGCAGCTGAGCAGGCATGAATCCTGCGGCCCAGCTGGCGATTATCAGGCAGCTGAGCAGGCATGAATCCTGCGGCCCAGCTGGTTATCAGGCAGCTGAGCAGGCATGAATCCTGCGGCCCAGCTGGCGATTATCAGGCAGCTGAGCAGGCATGAATCCTGCGGCCCAGCTGGCGATTATCAGGCAGCTGAGCAGGCATGAATCCTGCGGCCCAGCTGGCGATTATCAGGCAGCTGAGCAGGCATGAATCCTGCGGCCCAGCTGGCGGTTATCAGGCAGCTGAGCAGGCATGAATCCTGCGGCCCAGCTGGCGATTATCAGGCAGCTGAGCAGGCATGAATCCTGCGGCCCAGCTGGCGGTTATCAGGCAGCTGAGCAGGCATGAATCCTGCGGCCCAGCTGGCGATTATCAGGCAGCTGAGCAGGCATGAATCCTGCGGCCCAGCTGGCGATTATCAGGCAGCTGAGCAGGCATGATCCCGCACCTCAGCAGGCACTGATCACGTGCCTGTCATGCAGTGATCAGGTGACTGAGAGGCGCTGATCATGTGACTGCTCATGTGCTGATCAGGTAGCTCTCCTGCACGGATCATGTGCCTCAGCAGGCAAGAATCAAGCAGCTGAGCAGGCATGAATCCTGCGGCCCAGCTGGCGATTATCAGGCAGCTGAGCAGGCATGAATCCTGCGGCCCAGCTGGCGATTATCAGGCAGCTGAGCAGGCATGAATCCTGCGGCCCAGCTGGCGGTTATCAGGCAGCTGAGCAGGCATGAATCCTGCGGCCCAGCTGGCGATTATCAGGCAGCTGAGCAGGCATGAATCCTGCGGCCCAGCTGGCGATTATCAGGCAGCTGAGCAGGCATGAATCCTGCGGCCCAGCTGGCGGTTATCAGGCAGCTGAGCAGGCATGAATCCTGCGGCCCAGCTGGCGGTTATCAGGCAGCTGAGCAGGCA
This sequence comes from Bos javanicus, assembly GCF_032452875.1. Classification (NCBI taxonomy): domain Eukaryota; kingdom Metazoa; phylum Chordata; class Mammalia; order Artiodactyla; family Bovidae; genus Bos; species Bos javanicus. Next base: position 21,877 of record NW_026894576.1, read on the forward strand.
TGAATCCTGCGGCCCAGCTGGCGGTTATCAGGCAGCTGAGCAGGCATGAATCCTGCGGCCCAGCTGGCGATTATCAGGCAGCTGAGCAGGCATGAATCCTGCGGCCCAGCTGGCGATTATCAGGCAGCTGAGCAGGCGCTGATCCCGCACCTCAGCAGGCACTGATCACGTGCCTGTCATGCAGTGATCAGGTGACTGAGAGGCGCTGATCATGTGACTGCTCATGTGCTGATCAGGTAGCTCTCCTGCACGGATCATGTGCCTCAGCAGGCAAGAATCAGGCAGCTGAGCAGGCATGAATCCTGCGGCCCAGCTGGCGATTATCAGGCAGCTGAGCAGGCATGAATCCTGCGGCCCAGCTGGCGATTATCAGGCAGCTGAGCAGGCATGAATCCTGCGGCCCAGCTGGCGGTTATCAGGCAGCTGAGCAGGCATGAATCCTGCGGCCCAGCTGGCGGTTATCAGGCAGCTGAGCAGGCATGAATCCTGCGGCCCAGCTGGCGGTTATCAGGCAGCTGAGCAGGCATGAATCCTGCGGCCCAGCTGGCGGTTATCAGGCAGCTGAGCAGGCATGAATCCTGCGGCCCAGCTGGCGATTATCAGGCAGCTGAGCAGGCATGAATCCTGCGGCCCAGCTGGCGGTTATCAGGCAGCTGAGCAGGCATGAATCCTGCGGCCCAGCTGGCGATTATCAGGCAGCTGAGCAGGCATGAATCCTGCGGCCCAGCTGGCGATTATCAGGCAGCTGAGCAGGCGCTGATCCCGCACCTCAGCAGGCACTGATCACGTGCCTGTCATGCAGTGATCAGGTGACTGAGAGGCGCTGATCATGTGACTGCTCATGTGCTGATCAGGTAGCTCTCCTGCACGGATCATGTGCCTCAGCAGGCAGAATCAGGCAGCTGAGCAGGCATGAATCCTGCGGCCCAGCTGGCGATTATCAGGCAGCTGAGCAGGCGCTGATCCCGCACCTCAGCAGGCACTGATCACGTGCCTGTCATGCAGTGATCAGGTGACTGAGAGGCGCTGATCATGTGACTGCTCATGTGCTGATCAGGTAGCTCTCCTGCACGGATCATGTGCCTCAGCAGGCAAGAATCAAGCAGCTGAGCAGGCATGAATCCTGCGGCCCAGCTGGCGATTATCAGGCAGCTGAGCAGGCATGAATCCTGCGGCCCAGCTGGCGATTATCAGGCAGCTGAGCAGGCATGAATCCTGCGGCCCAGCTGGCGATTATCAGGCAGCTGAGCAGGCATGAATCCTGCGGCCCAGCTGGCGATTATCAGGCAGCTGAGCAGGCATGAATCCTGCGGCCCAGCTGGCGGTTATCAGGCAGCTGAGCAGGCATGAATCCTGCGGCCCAGCTGGCGATTATCAGGCAGCTGAGCAGGCATGAATCCTGCGGCCCAGCTGGCGGTTATCAGGCAGCTGAGCAGGCATGAATCCTGCGGCCCAGCTGGCGGTTATCAGGCAGCTGAGCAGGCATGAATCCTGCGGCCCAGCTGGCGGTTATCAGGCAGCTGAGCAGGCATGAATCCTGCGGCCCAGCTGGCGGTTATCAGGCAGCTGAGCAGGCATGAATCCTGCGGCCCAGCTGGCGGTTATCAGGCAGCTGAGCAGGCATGAATCCTGCGGCCCAGCTGGCGGTTATCAGGCAGCTGAGCAGGCATGAATCCTGCGGCCCAGCTGGCGGTTATCAGGCAGCTGAGCAGGCATGAATCCTGCGGCCCAGCTGGCGGTTATCAGGCAGCTGAGCAGGCATGAATCCTGCGGCCCAGCTGGCGATTATCAGGCAGCTGAGCAGGCATGAATCCTGCGGCCCAGCTGGCGGTTATCAGGCAGCTGAGCAGGCATGAATCCTGCGGCCCAGCTGGCGATTATCAGGCAGCTGAGCAGGCATGAATCCTGCGGCCCAGCTGGCGGTTATCAGGCAGCTGAGCAGGCATGAATCCTGCGGCCCAGCTGGCGATTATCAGGCAGCTGAGCAGGCATGAATCCTGCGGCCCAGCTGGCGGTTATCAGGCAGCTGAGCAGGCATGAATCCTGCGGCCCAGCTGGCGGTTATCAGGCAGCTGAGCAGGCATGAATCCTGCGGCCCAGCTGGCGATTATCAGGCAGCTGAGCAGGCATGAATCCTGCGGCCCAGCTGGCGATTATCAGGCAGCTGAGCAGGCGCTGATCCCGCACCTCAGCAGGCACTGATCACGTGCCTGTCATGCAGTGATCAGGTGACTGAGAGGCGCTGATCATGTGACTGCTCATGTGCTGATCAGGTAGCTCTCCTGCACGGATCATGTGCCTCAGCAGGCAAGAATCAAGCAGCTGAGCAGGCATGAATCCTGCGGCCCAGCTGGCGATTATCAGGCAGCTGAGCAGGCATGAATCCTGCGGCCCAGCTGGCGATTATCAGGCAGCTGAGCAGGCATGAATCCTGCGGCCCAGCTGGCGGTTATCAGGCAGCTGAGCAGGCATGAATCCTGCGGCCCAGCTGGCGATTATCAGGCAGCTGAGCAGGCATGAATCCTGCGGCCCAGCTGGCGATTATCAGGCAGCTGAGCAGGCATGAATCCTGCGGCCCAGCTGGCGGTTATCAGGCAGCTGAGCAGGCATGAATCCTGCGGCCCAGCTGGCGAGTTATCAGGCAGCTGAGCAGGCATGAATCCTGCGGCCCAGCTGGCGGTTATCAGGCAGCTGAGCAGGCATGAATCCTGCGGCCCAGCTGGCGATTATCAGGCAGCTGAGCAGGCATGAATCCTGCGGCCCAGCTGGCGGTTATCAGGCAGCTGAGCAGGCATGAATCCTGCGGCCCAGCTGGCGGTTATCAGGCAGCTGAGCAGGCATGAATCCTGCGGCCCAGCTGGCGATTATCAGGCAGCTGAGCAGGCATGAATCCTGCGGCCCAGCTGGCGTTATCAGGCAGCTGAGCAGGCATGAATCCTGCGGCCCAGCTGGCGGTTATCAGGCAGCTGAGCAGGCATGAATCCTGCGGCCCAGCTGGCGGTTATCAGGCAGCTGAGCAGGCATGAATCCTGCGGCCCAGCTGGCGGTTATCAGGCAGCTGAGCAGGCATGAATCCTGCGGCCCAGCTGGCGGTTATCAGGCAGCTGAGCAGGCATGAATCCTGCGGCCCAGCTGGCGATTATCAGGCAGCTGAGCAGGCATGAATCCTGCGGCCCAGCTGGCGATTATCAGGCAGCTGAGCAGGCATGAATCCTGCGGCCCAGCTGGCGGTTATCAGGCAGCTGAGCAGGCATGAATCCTGCGGCCCAGCTGGCGATTATCAGGCAGCTGAGCAGGCATGAATCCTGCGGCCCAGCTGGCGATTATCAGGCAGCTGAGCAGGCGCTGATCCCGCACCTCAGCAGGCACTGATCACGTGCCTGTCATGCAGTGATCAGGTGACTGAGAGGCGCTGATCATGTGACTGCTCATGTGCTGATCAGGTAGCTCTCCCACGGATCTGTGCCTCAGCAGGCAAGAATCAAGCAGCTGAGCAGGCATGAATCCTGCGGCCCAGCTGGCGATTATCAGGCAGCTGAGCAGGCATGAATCCTGCGGCCCAGCTGGCGATTATCAGGCAGCTGAGCAGGCATGAATCCTGCGGCCCAGCTGGCGGTTATCAGGCAGCTGAGCAGGCATGAATCCTGCGGCCCAGCTGGCGATTATCAGGCAGCTGAGCAGGCATGAATCCTGCGGCCCAGCTGGCGTTATCAGGCAGCTGAGCAGGCATGAATCCTGCGGCCCAGCTGGCGGTTATCAGGCAGCTGAGCAGGCATGAATCCTGCGGCCCAGCTGGCGATTATCAGGCAGCTGAGCAGGCATGAATCCTGCGGCCCAGCTGGCGATTATCAGGCAGCTGAGCAGGCGCTGATCCCGCACCTCAGCAGGCACTGATCACGTGCCTGTCATGCAGTGATCAGGTGACTGAGAGGCGCTGATCATGTGACTGCTCATGTGCTGATCAGGTAGCTCTCCTGCACGGATCATGTGCCTCAGCAGGCAAGAATCAAGCAGCTGAGCAGGCATGAATCCTGCGGCCCAGCTGGCGATTATCAGGCAGCTGAGCAGGCATGAATCCTGCGGCCCAGCTGGCGATTATCAGGCAGCTGAGCAGGCATGAATCCTGCGGCCCAGCTGGCGGTTATCAGGCAGCTGAGCAGGCATGAATCCTGCGGCCCAGCTGGCGATTATCAGGCAGCTGAGCAGGCATGAATCCTGCGGCCCAGCTGGCGATTATCAGGCAGCTGAGCAGGCATGAATCCTGCGGCCCAGCTGGCGGTTATCAGGCAGCTGAGCAGGCATGAATCCTGCGGCCCAGCTGGCGATTATCAGGCAGCTGAGCAGGCATGAATCCTGCGGCCCAGCTGGCGGTTATCAGGCAGCTGAGCAGGCATGAATCCTGCGGCCCAGCTGGCGGTTATCAGGCAGCTGAGCAGGCATGAATCCTGCGGCCCAGCTGGCGATTATCAGGCAGCTGAGCAGGCATGAATCCTGCGGCCCAGCTGGCGATTATCAGGCAGCTGAGCAGGCATGAATCCTGCGGCCCAGCTGGCGATTATCAGGCAGCTGAGCAGGCATGAATCCTGCGGCCCAGCTGGCGATTATCAGGCAGCTGAGCAGGCATGAATCCTGCGGCCCAGCTGGCGATTATCAGGCAGCTGAGCAGGCATGAATCCTGCGGCCCAGCTGGCGGTTATCAGGCAGCTGAGCAGGCATGAATCCTGCGGCCCAGCTGGCGGTTATCAGGCAGCTGAGCAGGCATGAATCCTGCGGCCCAGCTGGCGGTTATCAGGCAGCTGAGCAGGCATGAATCCTGCGGCCCAGCTGGCGTTATCAGGCAGCTGAGCAGGCATGAATCCTGCGGCCCAGCTGGCGATTATCAGGCAGCTGAGCAGGCGCTGATCCCGCACCTCAGCAGGCACTGATCACGTGCCTGTCATGCAGTGATCAGGTGACTGAGAGGCGCTGATCATGTGACTGCTCATGTGCTGATCAGGTAGCTCCTGCACGGATCATGTGCCTCAGCAGGCAAGAATCAAGCAGCTGAGCAGGCATGAATCCTGCGGCCCAGCTGGCGATTATCAGGCAGCTGAGCAGGCATGAATCCTGCGGCCCAGCTGGCGATTATCAGGCAGCTGAGCAGGCATGAATCCTGCGGCCCAGCTGGCGATTATCAGGCAGCTGAGCAGGCATGAATCCTGCGGCCCAGCTGGCGATTATCAGGCAGCTGAGCAGGCATGAATCCTGCGGCCCAGCTGGCGATTATCAGGCAGCTGAGCAGGCATGAATCCTGCGGCCCAGCTGGCGGTTATCAGGCAGCTGAGCAGGCATGAATCCTGCGGCCCAGCTGGCGATTATCAGGCAGCTGAGCAGGCATGAATCCTGCGGCCCAGCTGGCGATTATCAGGCAGCTGAGCAGGCGCTGATCCCGCACCTCAGCAGGCACTGATCACGTGCCTGTCATGCAGTGATCAGGTGACTGAGAGGCGCTGATCATGTGACTGCTCATGTGCTGATCAGGTAGCTCTCCTGCACGGATCATGTGCCTCAGCAGGCAAGAATCAAGCAGCTGAGCAGGCATGAATCCTGCGGCCCAGCTGGCGATTATCAGGCAGCTGAGCAGGCATGAATCCTGCGGCCCAGCTGGCGATTATCAGGCAGCTGAGCAGGCATGAATCCTGCGGCCCAGCTGGCGATTATCAGGCAGCTGAGCAGGCATGAATCCTGCGGCCCAGCTGGCGATTATCAGGCAGCTGAGCAGGCATGAATCCTGCGGCCCAGCTGGCGATTATCAGGCAGCTGAGCAGGCATGAATCCTGCGGCCCAGCTGGCGGTTATCAGGCAGCTGAGCAGGCATGAATCCTGCGGCCCAGCTGGCGGTTATCAGGCAGCTGAGCAGGCATGAATCCTGCGGCCCAGCTGGCGGTTATCAGGCAGCTGAGCAGGCATGAATCCTGCGGCCCAGCTGGCGATTATCAGGCAGCTGAGCAGGCATGAATCCTGCGGCCCAGCTGGCGATTATCAGGCAGCTGAGCAGGCATGAATCCTGCGGCCCAGCTGGCGGTTATCAGGCAGCTGAGCAGGCATGAATCCTGCGGCCCAGCTGGCGGTTATCAGGCAGCTGAGCAGGCATGAATCCTGCGGCCCAGCTGGCGATTATCAGGCAGCTGAGCAGGCATGAATCCTGCGGCCCAGCTGGCGATTATCAGGCAGCTGAGCAGGCATGAATCCTGCGGCCCAGCTGGGGATTATCAGGCAGCTGAGCAGGCATGAATCCTGCGGCCCAGCTGGCGGTTATCAGGCAGCTGAGCAGGCATGAATCCTGCGGCCCAGCTGGCGATTATCAGGCAGCTGAGCAGGCATGAATCCTGCGGCCCAGCTGGCGATTATCAGGCAGCTGAGCAGGCATGAATCCTGCGGCCCAGCTGGCGATTATCAGGCAGCTGAGCAGGCGCTGATCCCGCACCTCAGCAGGCACTGATCACGTGCCTGTCATGCAGTGATCAGGTGACTGAGAGGCGCTGATCATGTGACTGCTCATGTGCTGATCAGGTAGCTCTCCTGCACGGATCATGTGCCTCAGCAGGCAAGAATCAAGCAGCTGAGCAGGCATGAATCCTGCGGCCCAGCTGGCGATTATCAGGCAGCTGAGCAGGCATGAATCCTGCGGCCCAGCTGGCGATTATCAGGCAGCTGAGCAGGCATGAATCCTGCGGCCCAGCTGGCGATTATCAGGCAGCTGAGCAGGCATGAATCCTGCGGCCCAGCTGGCGATTATCAGGCAGCTGAGCAGGCATGAATCCTGCGGCCCAGCTGGCGATTATCAGGCAGCTGAGCAGGCATGAATCCTGCGGCCCAGCTGGCGATTATCAGGCAGCTGAGCAGGCATGAATCCTGCGGCCCAGCTGGCGGTTATCAGGCAGCTGAGCAGGCATGAATCCTGCGGCCCAGCTGGCGATTATCAGGCAGCTGAGCAGGCATGAATCCTGCGGCCCAGCTGGCGATTATCAGGCAGCTGAGCAGGCATGAATCCTGCGGCCCAGCTGGCGATTATCAGGCAGCTGAGCAGGCATGAATCCTGCGGCCCAGCTGGCGGTTATCAGGCAGCTGAGCAGGCATGAATCCTGCGGCCCAGCTGGCGATTATCAGGCAGCTGAGCAGGCATGAATCCTGCGGCCCAGCTGGCGGTTATCAGGCAGCTGAGCAGGCATGAATCCTGCGGCCCAGCTGGCGATTATCAGGCAGCTGAGCAGGCATGAATCCTGCGGCCCAGCTGGCGATTATCAGGCAGCTGAGCAGGCGCTGATCCCGCACCTCAGCAGGCACTGATCACGTGCCTGTCATGCAGTGATCAGGTGACTGAGAGGCGCTGATCATGTGACTGCTCATGTGCTGATCAGGTAGCTCTCCTGCACGGATCATGTGCCTCAGCAGGCAAGAATCAAGCAGCTGAGCAGGCATGAATCCTGCGGCCCAGCTGGCGATTATCAGGCAGCTGAGCAGGCATGAATCCTGCGGCCCAGCTGGCGATTATCAGGCAGCTGAGCAGGCATGAATCCTGCGGCCCAGCTGGCGATTATCAGGCAGCTGAGCAGGCATGAATCCTGCGGCCCAGCTGGCGGTTATCAGGCAGCTGAGCAGGCATGAATCCTGCGGCCCAGCTGGCGGTTATCAGGCAGCTGAGCAGGCATGAATCCTGCGGCCCAGCTGGCGGTTATCAGGCAGCTGAGCAGGCATGAATCCTGCGGCCCAGCTGGCGATTATCAGGCAGCTGAGCAGGCATGAATCCTGCGGCCCAGCTGGCGATTATCAGGCAGCTGAGCAGGCGCTGATCCCGCACCTCAGCAGGCACTGATCACGTGCCTGTCATGCAGTGATCAGGTGACTGAGAGGCGCTGATCATGTGACTGCTCATGTGCTGATCAGGTAGCTCTCCTGCACGGATCATGTGCCTCAGCAGGCAAGAATCAGCAGCTGAGCAGGCATGAATCCTGCGGCCCAGCTGGCGATTATCAGGCAGCTGAGCAGGCATGAATCCTGCGGCCCAGCTGGCGATTATCAGGCAGCTGAGCAGGCGCTGATCCCGCACCTCAGCAGGCACTGATCACGTGCCTGTCATGCAGTGATCAGGTGACTGAGAGGCGCTGATCATGTGACTGCTCATGTGCTGATCAGGTAGCTCTCCTGCACGGATCATGTGCCTCAGCAGGCAAGAATCAAGCAGCTGAGCAGGCATGAATCCTGCGGCCCAGCTGGCGATTATCAGGCAGCTGAGCAGGCATGAATCCTGCGGCCCAGCTGGCGGTTATCAGGCAGCTGAGCAGGCATGAATCCTGCGGCCCAGCTGGCGGTTATCAGGCAGCTGAGCAGGCATGAATCCTGCGGCCCAGCTGGCGGTTATCAGGCAGCTGAGCAGGCATGAATCCTGCGGCCCAGCTGGCGGTTATCAGGCAGCTGAGCAGGCATGAATCCTGCGGCCCAGCTGGCGGTTATCAGGCAGCTGAGCAGGCGCTGATCCCGCACCTCAGCAGGCACTGATCACGTGCCTGTCATGCAGTGATCAGGTGACTGAGAGGCGCTGATCATGTGACTGCTCATGTGCTGATCAGGTAGCTCTCCTGCACGGATCATGTGCCTCAGCAGGCAGAATCAAGCAGCTGAGCAGGCATGAATCCTGCGGCCCAGCTGGCGATTATCAGGCAGCTGAGCAGGCATGAATCCTGCGGCCCAGCTGGCGATTATCAGGCAGCTGAGCAGGCGCTGATCCCGCACCTCAGCAGGCACTGATCACGTGCCTGTCATGCAGTGATCAGGTGACTGAGAGGCGCTGATCATGTGACTGCTCATGTGCTGATCAGGTAGCTCTCCTGCACGGATCATGTGCCTCAGCAGGCAAGAATCAAGCAGCTGAGCAGGCATGAATCCTGCGGCCCAGCTGGCGATTATCAGGCAGCTGAGCAGGCATGAATCCTGCGGCCCAGCTGGCGGTTATCAGGCAGCTGAGCAGGCATGAATCCTGCGGCCCAGCTGGCGGTTATCAGGCAGCTGAGCAGGCATGAATCCTGCGGCCCAGCTGGCGGTTATCAGGCAGCTGAGCAGGCATGAATCCTGCGGCCCAGCTGGCGGTTATCAGGCAGCTGAGCAGGCATGAATCCTGCGGCCCAGCTGGCGGTTATCAGGCAGCTGAGCAGGCATGAATCCTGCGGCCCAGCTGGCGTTATCAGGCAGCTGAGCAGGCATGAATCCTGCGGCCCAGCTGGCGATTATCAGGCAGCTGAGCAGGCATGAATCCTGCGGCCCAGCTGGCGATTATCAGGCAGCTGAGCAGGTGCTGATCCCGAACCTCAGCAGGCACTGATCACTTGCCTGTCATGCAGTGATCAGGTGACTGAGAGGCGCTGATCATGTGACTGCTCATGTGCTGATCAGGTAGCTCTCCTGCTCGGATCATGTGCTCAGCAGGCAAGAATCAAGCAGCTGAGCAGGCATGAATCCTGCGGCCCAGCTGGCGATTATCAGGCAGCTGAGCAGGCATGAATCCTGCGGCCCAGCTGGCGATTATCAGGCAGCTCAGCAGGCATGAATCCTGCGGTCCAGCTGGCGATTATCAGGCAGCTGAGCAGGCATGAATCCTGCGGCCCAGCTGGCGGTTTTCAGGCAGCTGAGCAGTCATGAATCCTGCGGCCCAGCTGGCGGTTATCAGGCAGCTGAGCAGGCGCTGATCCCCCACCTCAGCAGGCACTGATCACGTGCCTGTCATGCAGTGATCAGGTGACTGAGAGGTGCTGATCATGTGACTGCTCATGTGCTGATCAGGTAGCTCTCCTGCACGGATCATGTGCCTCAGCAGGCAAGAATCAAGCAGCTGAGCAGGCATGAATCCTGCGGCCCAGCTGGCGATTATCAGGCAGCTGAGCAGGCATGAATCCTGCGGCCCAGCTGGCGATTATCAGGCAGCTGAGCAGGCGCTGATCCCGCACCTCAGCAGGCACTGATCACGTGCCTGTCATGCAGTGATCAGGTGACTGAGAGGCGCTGATCATGTGACTGCTCATGTGCTGATCAGGTAGCTCTCCTGCACAGATCTTGTGCCTCTGCAGGCAAGAATCAGGCAGCTGAGCAGGCATGAATCCTGGGGCCCAGCTGGCGATTATCAAGCAGGTAAGCAGGCGCTGATCCCACACCTCAGCAGGCACTGATCACGTGCCTGTCATGCAGTGATCAGGTGACTGAGAGGCGCTGATCATGTGACTGCTCATGTGCTGATCAGGCAGCTCTCCTGCGGATCATGTGCCTCAGCTGGCAAGAATCAGGCAGCTGAGCAGGCATGAATCCTGCGGCCCAGCTGGCGATTATCAGGCAGCTGAGCAGGCATGAATCCTGCGGCCCAGCTGGCGATTATCAGGCAGCTGAGCAGGCGCTGATCCCACACCTCAGCAGGCACTGATCACCTGCCTGTCATGCAGTAATCAGGTGACTGAGAGGCGCTGATCATGTGACTGCTCATGTGCTGATCAGGTAGCTCTCCTGCTCGAATCATGTGCCTCAGCAGGCAAGAATCAAGCAGCTGAGCAGGCATGAATCCTGCGGCCCAGCTGGCGATTATCAGGCAGCTGAGCAGGCATGAATCCTGCGGCCCAGCTGGCGGTTATCAGGCAGCTGAGCAGGCATGAATCCTGCGGCCCAGCTGGCGGTTATCAGGCAGCTGAGCAGGCATGAATCCTGCGGCCCAGCTGGCGGTTATCAGGCAGCTGAGCAGGCATGAATCCTGCGGCCCAGCTGGCGATTATCAGGCAGCTGAGCAGGCATGAATCCTGCGGCCCAGCTGGCGATTATCAGGCAGCTGAGCAGGCGCTGATCCCGCACCTCAGCAGGCACTGATCACGTGCCTGTCATGCAGTGATCAGGTGACTGAGAGGCGCTGATCATGTGACTGCTCATGTGCTGATCAGGTAGCTCTCCTGCACGGATCATGTGCCTCAGCAGGCAAGAATCAAGCAGCTGAGCAGGCATGAATCCTGCGGCCCAGCTGGCGGTTATCAGGCAGCTGAGCAGGCATGAATCCTGCGGCCCAGCTGGCGATTATCAGGCAGCTGAGCAGGCATGAATCCTGCGGCCCAGCTGGCGGTTATCAGGCAGCTGAGCAGGCATGAATCCTGCGGCCCAGCTGGCGATTATCAGGCAGCTGAGCAGGCATGAATCCTGCGGCCCAGCTGGCGGTTATCAGGCAGCTGAGCAGGCATGAATCCTGCGGCCCAGCTGGCGGTTATCAGGCAGCTGAGCAGGCATGAATCCTGCGGCCCAGCTGGCGTTTATCAGGCAGCTGAGCAGGCATGAATCCTGCGGCCCAGCTGGCGGTTATCAGGCAGCTGAGCAGGCATGAATCCTGCGGCCCAGCTGGCGGTTATCAGGCAGCTGAGCAGGCGCTGATCCCGCACCTCAGCAGGCACTGATCACGTGCCTGTCATGCAGTGATCAGGTGACTGAGAGGCGCTGATCATGTGACTGCTCATGTGCTGATCAGGTAGCTCTCCTGCACGGATCATGTGCCTCAGCAGGCAAGAATCAAGCAGCTGAGCAGGCATGAATCCTGCGGCCCAGCTGGCGATTATCAGGCAGCTGAGCAGGCATGAATCCTGCGGCCCAGCTGGCGATTATCAGGCAGCTGAGCAGGCATGAATCCTGCGGCCCAGCTGGCGGTTATCAGGCAGCTGAGCAGGCATGAATCCTGCGGCCCAGCTGGCGGTTATCAGGCAGCTGAGCAGGCATGAATCCTGCGGCCCAGCTGGCGATTATCAGGCAGCTGAGCAGGCGCTGATCCCGCACCTCAGCAGGCACTGATCACGTGCCTGTCATGCAGTGATCAGGTGACTGAGAGGCGCTGATCATGTGACTGCTCATGTGCTGATCAGGTAGCTCTCCTGCACGGATCATGTGCCTCAGCAGGCAAGAATCAAGCAGCTGAGCAGGCATGAATCCTGCGGCCCAGCTGGCGATTATCAGGCAGCTGAGCAGGCATGAATCCTGCGGCCCAGCTGGCGATTATCAGGCAGCTGAGCAGGCATGAATCCTGCGGCCCAGCTGGCGGTTATCAGGCAGCTGAGCAGGCATGAATCCTGCGGCCCAGCTGGCGGTTATCAGGCAGCTGAGCAGGCATGAATCCTGCGGCCCAGCTGGCGGTTATCAGGCAGCTGAGCAGGCATGAATCCTGCGGCCCAGCTGGCGGTTATCAGGCAGCTGAGCAGGCATGAATCCTGCGGCCCAGCTGGCGATTATCAGGCAGCTGAGCAGGCATGAATCCTGCGGCCCAGCTGGCGGTTATCAGGCAGCTGAGCAGGCATGAATCCTGCGGCCCAGCTGGCGGTTATCAGGCAGCTGAGCAGGCATGAATCCTGCGGCCCAGCTGGCGGTTATCAGGCAGCTGAGCAGGCATGAATCCTGCGGCCCAGCTGGCGGTTATCAGGCAGCTGAGCAGGCATGAATCCTGCGGCCCAGCTGGCGGTTATCAGGCAGCTGAGCAGGCATGAATCCTGCGGCCCAGCTGGCGGTTATCAGGCAGCTGAGCAGGCATGAATCCTGCGGCCCAGCTGGCGGTTATCAGGCAGCTGAGCAGGCATGAATCCTGCGGCCCAGCTGGCGATTATCAGGCAGCTGAGCAGGCATGAATCCTGCGGCCCAGCTGGCGGTTATCAGGCAGCTGAGCAGGCATGAATCCTGCGGCCCAGCTGGCGGTTATCAGGCAGCTGAGCAGGCATGAATCCTGCGGCCCAGCTGGCGGTTATCAGGCAGCTGAGCAGGCATGAATCCTGCGGCCCAGCTGGCGGTTATCAGGCAGCTCAGCAGGCATGAATCCTGCGGCCCAGCTGGCGGTTATCAGGCAGCTGAGCAGGCATGAATCCTGCGGCCCAGCTGGCGGTTATCAGGCAGCTGAGCAGGCGCTGATCCCGCACCTCAGCAGGCACTGATCACGTGCCTGTCATGCAGTGATCAGGTGACTGAGAGGCGCTGATCATGTGACTGCTCATGTGCTGATCAGGTAGCTCTCCTGCACGGATCATGTGCCTCAGCAGGCAAGAATCAAGCAGCTGAGCAGGCATGAATCCTGTGGCCCAGCTGGCGATTATCAGGCAGCTGAGCAGGCATGAATCCTGCGGCCCAGCTGGCGATTATCAGGCAGCTGAGCAGGCGCTGATCCCGCACCTCAGCAGGCACTGATCACGTGCCTGTCATGCAGTGATCAGGTGACTGAGAGGCGCTGATCATGTGACTGCTCATGTGCTGATCAGGTAGCTCTCCTGCACGGATCATGTGCCTCAGCAGGCAAGAATCAAGCAGCTGAGCAGGCATGAATCCTGCGGCCCAGCTGGCGATTATCAGGCAGCTGAGCAGGCATGAATCCTGCGGCCCAGCTGGCGATTATCAGGCAGCTGAGCAGGCATGAATCCTGCGGCCCAGCTGGCGGTTATCAGGCAGCTGAGCAGGCATGAATCCTGCGGCCCAGCTGGCGGTTATCAGGCAGCTGAGCAGGCATGAATCCTGCGGCCCAGCTGGCGGTTATCAGGCAGCTGAGCAGGCATGAATCCTGCGGCCCAGCTGGCGGTTATCAGGCAGCTGAGCAGGCATGAATCCTGCGGCCCAGCTGGCGGTTATCAGGCAGCTGAGCAGGCATGAATCCTGCGGCCCAGCTGGCGATTATCAGGCAGCTGAGCAGGCATGAATCCTGCGGCCCAGCTGGCGATTATCAGGCAGCTGAGCAGGCATGAATCCTGCGGCCCAGCTGGCGGTTATCAGGCAGCTGAGCAGGCATGAATCCTGCGGCCCAGCTGGCGGTTATCAGGCAGCTGAGCAGGCATGAATCCTGCGGCCCAGCTGGCGGTTATCAGGCAGCTGAGCAGGCATGAATCCTGCGGCCCAGCTGGCGGTTATCAGGCAGCTGAGCAGGCATGAATCCTGCGGCCCAGCTGGCGATTATCAGGCAGCTGAGCAGGCGCTGATCCCGCACCAGCAGGCACTGATCACGTGCCTGTCATGCAGTGATCAGGTGACTGAGAGGCGCTGATCATGTGACTGCTCATGTGCTGATCAGGTAGCTCTCCTGCACGGATCATGTGCCTCAGCAGGCAAGAATCAAGCAGCTGAGCAGGCATGAATCCTGCGGCCCAGCTGGCGATTATCAGGCAGCTGAGCAGGCATGAATCCTGCGGCCCAGCTGGCGATTATCAGGCAGCTGAGCAGGCGCTGATCCCGCACCTCAGCAGGCACTGATCACGTGCCTGTCATGCAGTGATCAGGTGACTGAGAGGCGCTGATCATGTGACTGCTCATGTGCTGATCAGGTAGCTCTCCTGCACGGATCATGTGCCTCAGCAGGCAAGAATCAAGCAGCTGAGCAGGCATGAATCCTGCGGCCCAGCTGGCGATTATCAGGCAGCTGAGCAGGCATGAATCCTGCGGCCCAGCTGGCGATTATCAGGCAGCTGAGCAGGCATGAATCCTGCGGCCCAGCTGGCGGTTATCAGGCAGCTGAGCAGGCATGAATCCTGCGGCCCAGCTGGCGGTTATCAGGCAGCTGAGCAGGCATGAATCCTGCGGCCCAGCTGGCGGTTATCAGGCAGCTGAGCAGGCATGAATCCTGCGGCCCAGCTGGCGGTTATCAGGCAGCTGAGCAGGCATGAATCCTGCGGCCCAGCTGGCGGTTATCAGGCAGCTGAGCAGGCATGAATCCTGCGGCCCAGCTGGCGGTTATCAGGCAGCTGAGCAGGCATGAATCCTGCGGCCCAGCTGGCGATTATCAGGCAGCTGAGCAGGCATGAATCCTGCGGCCCAGCTGGCGATTATCAGGCAGCTGAGCAGGCGCTGATCCCGCACCTCAGCAGGCACTGATCACGTGCCTGTCATGCAGTGATCAGGTGACTGAGAGGCGCTGATCATGTGACTGCTCATGTGCTGATCAGGTAGCTCTCCTGCACGGATCATGTGCCTCAGCAGGCAAGAATCAAGCAGCTGAGCAGGCATGAATCCTGCGGCCCAGCTGGCGATTATCAGGCAGCTGAGCAGGCATGAATCCTGCGGCCCAGCTGGCGGTTATCAGGCAGCTGAGCAGGCATGAATCCTGCGGCCCAGCTGGCGGTTATCAGGCAGCTGAGCAGGCATGAATCCTGCGGCCCAGCTGGCGGTTATCAGGCAGCTGAGCAGGCATGAATCCTGCGGCCCAGCTGGCGGTTATCAGGCAGCTGAGCAGGCATGAATCCTGCGGCCCAGCTGGCGGTTATCAGGCAGCTGAGCAGGCATGAATCCTGCGGCCCAGCTGGCGGTTATCAGGCAGCTGAGCAGGCATGAATCCTGCGGCCCAGCTGGCGGTTATCAGGCAGCTGAGCAGGCATGAATCCTTGGACCCAGCTGGCGATTATCAGGCAGCTGAGCAGGCATGAATCCTGCGGCCCAGCTGGCGGTTATCAGGCAGCTGAGCAGGCATGAATCCTGCGGCCCAGCTGGCGATTATCAGGCAGCTGAGCAGGCATGAATCCTGCGGCCCAGCTGGCGATTATCAGGCAGCTGAGCAGGCATGAATCCTGCGGCCCAGCTGGCGGTTATCAGGCAGCTGAGCAGGCATGAATCCTGCGGCCCAGCTGGCGATTATCAGGCAGCTGAGCAGGCATGAATCCTGCGGCCCAGCTGGCGGTTATCAGGCAGCTGAGCAGGCATGAATCCTGCGGCCCAGCTGGCGGTTATCAGGCAGCTGAGCAGGCATGAATCCTGCGGCCCAGCTGGCGGTTATCAGGCAGCTGAGCAGGCATGAATCCTGCGGCCCAGCTGGCGATTATCAGGCAGCTGAGTAGGCGCTGATCCCGCACCTCAGCAGGCACTGATCACGTGCCTGTCATGCAGTGATCAGGTGACTGAGAGGCGCTGATCATGTGACTGCTCATGTGCTGATCAGGTAGCTCTGCACGGATCATGTGCCTCAGCAGGCAAGAATCAAGCAGCTGAGCAGGCATGAATCCTGCGGCCCAGCTGGCGATTATCAGGCAGCTGAGCAGGCATGAATCCTGCGGCCCAGCTGGCGATTATCAGGCAGCTGAGTAGGCGCTGATCCCGCACCTCAGCAGGCACTGATCACGTGCCTGTCATGCAGTGATCAGGTGACTGAGAGGCGCTGATCATGTGACTGCTCATGTGCTGATCAGGTAGCTCTCCTGCACGGATCATGTGCCTCAACAGGCAAGAATCAAGCAGCTGAGCAGGCATGAATCCTGCGGCCCAGCTGGCGATTATCAGGCAGCTGAGCAGGCATGAATCCTGCGGCCCAGCTGGCGGTTATCAGGCAGCTGAGCAGGCATGAATCCTGCGGCCCAGCTGGCGGTTATCAGGCAGCTGAGCAGGCATGAATCCTGCGGCCCAGCTGGCGGTTATCAGGCAGCTGAGCAGGCATGAATCCTGCGGCCCAGCTGGCGATTATCAGGCAGCTGAGCAGGCATGAATCCTGCGGCCCAGCTGGCGATTATCAGGCAGCTGAGCAGGCATGAATCCTGCGGCCCAGCTGGCGGTTATCAGGCAGCTGAGCAGGCATGAATCCTGCGGCCCAGCTGGCGATTATCAGGCAGCTGAGCAGGCATGAATCCTGCGGCCCAGCTGGCGATTATCAGGCAGCTGAGCAGGCATGAATCCTGCGGCCCAGCTGGCGGTTATCAGGCAGCTGAGCAGGCATGAATCCTGCGGCCCAGCTGGCGGTTATCAGGCAGCTGAGCAGGCATGAATCCTGCGGCCCAGCTGGCGATTATCAGGCAGCTGAGCAGGCATGAATCCTGCGGCCCAGCTGGCGATTATCAGGCAGCTGAGCAGGCATGAATCCTGCGGCCCAGCTGGCGATTATCAGGCAGCTGAGCAGGCGCTGATCCCGCACCAGCAGGCACTGATCACGTGCCTGTCATGCAGTGATCAGGTGACTGAGAGGCGCTGATCATGTGACTGCTCATGTGCTGATCAGGTAGCTCTCCTGCACGGATCATGTGCCTCAGCAGGCAAGAATCAAGCAGCTGAGCAGGCATGAATCCTGCGGCCCAGCTGGCGATTATCAGGCAGCTGAGCAGGCATGAATCCTGCGGCCCAGCTGGCGATTATCAGGCAGCTGAGCAGGCGCTGATCCCGCACCTCAGCAGGCACTGATCACGTGCCTGTCATGCAGTGATCAGGTGACTGAGAGGCGCTGATCATGTGACTGCTCATGTGCTGATCAGGTAGCTCTCCTGCACGGATCATGTGCCTCAGCAGGCAAGAATCAAGCAGCTGAGCAGGCATGAATCCTGCGGCCCAGCTGGCGATTATCAGGCAGCTGAGCAGGCATGAATCCTGCGGCCCAGCTGGCGATTATCAGGCAGCTGAGCAGGCATGAATCCTGCGGCCCAGCTGGCGATTATCAGGCAGCTGAGCAGGCATGAATCCTGCGGCCCAGCTGGCGATTATCAGGCAGCTGAGCAGGCATGAATCCTGCGGCCCAGCTGGCGGTTATCAGGCAGCTGAGCAGGCATGAATCCTGCGGCCCAGCTGGCGGTTATCAGGCAGCTGAGCAGGCATGAATCCTGCGGCCCAGCTGGCGGTTATCAGGCAGCTGAGCAGGCATGAATCCTGCGGCCCAGCTGGCGATTATCAGGCAGCTGAGCAGGCATGAATCCTGCGGCCCAGCTGGCGATTATCAGGCAGCTGAGCAGGCATGAATCCTGCGGCCCAGCTGGCGATTATCAGGCAGCTGAGCAGGCGCTGATCCCGCACCTCAGCAGGCACTGATCACGTGCCTGTCATGCAGTGATCAGGTGACTGAGAGGCGCTGATCATGTGACTGCTCATGTGCTGATCAGGTAGCTCTCCTGCACGGATCATGTGCCTCAGCAGGCAAGAATCAAGCAGCTGAGCAGGCATGAATCCTGCGGCCCAGCTGGCGATTATCAGGCAGCTGAGCAGGCATGAATCCTGCGGCCCAGCTGGCGATTATCAGGCAGCTGAGCAGGCATGAATCCTGCGGCCCAGCTGGCGATTATCAGGCAGCTGAGCAGGCATGAATCCTGCGGCCCAGCTGGCGATTATCAGGCAGCTGAGCAGGCATGAATCCTGCGGCCCAGCTGGCATTATCAGGCAGCTGAGCAGGCATGAATCCTGCGGCCCAGCTGGCGGTTATCAGGCAGCTGAGCAGGCATGAATCCTGCGGCCCAGCTGGCGGTTATCAGGCAGCTGAGCAGGCATGAATCCTGCGGCCCAGCTGGCGATTATCAGGCAGCTGAGCAGGCATGAATCCTGCGGCCCAGCTGGCGATTATCAGGCAGCTGAGCAGGCGCTGATCCCGCACCTCAGCAGGCACTGATCACGTGCCTGTCATGCAGTGATCAGGTGACTGAGAGGCGCTGATCATGTGACTGCTCATGTGCTGATCAGGTAGCTCTCCTGCACGGATCATGTGCCTCAGCAGGCAAGAATCAAGCAGCTGAGCAGGCATGAATCCTGCGGCCCAGCTGGCGATTATCAGGCAGCTGAGCAGGCATGAATCCTGCGGCCCAGCTGGCGATTATCAGGCAGCTGAGCAGGCATGAATCCTGCGGCCCAGCTGGCGATTATCAGGCAGCTGAGCAGGCATGAATCCTGCGGCCCAGCTGGCGGTTATCAGGCAGCTGAGCAGGCATGAATCCTGCGGCCCAGCTGGCGATTATCAGGCAGCTGAGCAGGCATGAATCCTGCGGCCCAGCTGGCGGTTATCAGGCAGCTGAGCAGGCATGAATCCTGCGGCCCAGCTGGCGGTTATCAGGCAGCTGAGCAGGCATGAATCCTGCGGCCCAGCTGGCGGTTATCAGGCAGCTGAGCAGGCATGAATCCTGCGGCCCAGCTGGCGATTATCAGGCAGCTGAGCAGGCATGAATCCTGCGGCCCAGCTGGCGGTTATCAGGCAGCTGAGCAGGCATGAATCCTGCGGCCCAGCTGGCGGTTATCAGGCAGCTGAGCAGGCATGAATCCTGCGGCCCAGCTGGCGATTATCAGGCAGCTGAGCAGGCATGAATCCTGCGGCCCAGCTGGCGGTTATCAGGCAGCTGAGCAGGCATGAATCCTGCGGCCCAGCTGGCGATTATCAGGCAGCTGAGCAGGCATGAATCCTGCGGCCCAGCTGGCGATTATCAGGCAGCTGAGCAGGCGCTGATCCCGCACCTCAGCAGGCACTGATCACGTGCCTGTCATGCAGTGATCAGGTGACTGAGAGGCGCTGATCATGTGACTGCTCATGTGCTGATCAGGTAGCTCTCCTGCACGGATCATGTGCCTCAGCAGGCAAGAATCAAGCAGCTGAGCAGGCATGAATCCTGCGGCCCAGCTGGCGATTATCAGGCAGCTGAGCAGGCATGAATCCTGCGGCCCAGCTGGCGATTATCAGGCAGCTGAGCAGGCGCTGATCCCGCACCTCAGCAGGCACTGATCACGTGCCTGTCATGCAGTGATCAGGTGACTGAGAGGCGCTGATCATGTGACTGCTCATGTGCTGATCAGGTAGCTCTCCTGCACGGATCATGTGCCTCAGCAGGCAAGAATCAAGCAGCTGAGCAGGCATGAATCCTGCGGCCCAGCTGGCGATTATCAGGCAGCTGAGCAGGCATGAATCCTGCGGCCCAGCTGGCGATTATCAGGCAGCTGAGCAGGCATGAATCCTGCGGCCCAGCTGGCGATTATCAGGCAGCTGAGCAGGCATGAATCCTGCGGCCCAGCTGGCGATTATCAGGCAGCTGAGCAGGCATGAATCCTGCGGCCCAGCTGGCGATTATCAGGCAGCTGAGCAGGCATGAATCCTGCGGCCCAGCTGGCGATTATCAGGCAGCTGAGCAGGCATGAATCCTGCGGCCCAGCTGGCGATTATCAGGCAGCTGAGCAGGCATGAATCCTGCGGCCCAGCTGGCGATTATCAGGCAGCTGAGCAGGCATGAATCCTGCGGCCCAGCTGGCGATTATCAGGCAGCTGAGCAGGCATGAATCCTGCGGCCCAGCTGTTATCAGGCAGCTGAGCAGGCATGAATCCTGCGGCCCAGCTGGCGTTATCAGGCAGCTGAGCAGGCATGAATCCTGCGGCCCAGCTGGCGATTATCAGGCAGCTGAGCAGGCATGAATCCTGCGGCCCAGCTGGCGGTTATCAGGCAGCTGAGCAGGCATGAATCCTGCGGCCCAGCTGGCGGTTATCAGGCAGCTGAGCAGGCATGAATCCTGCGGCCCAGCTGGCGATTATCAGGCAGCTGAGCAGGCATGAATCCTGCGGCCCAGCTGGCGATTATCAGGCAGCTGAGCAGGCATGAATCCTGCGGCCCAGCTGGCGATTATCAGGCAGCTGAGCAGGCATGAATCCTGCGGCCCAGCTGGCGGTTATCAGGCAGCTGAGCAGGCATGAATCCTGCGGCCCAGCTGGCGATTATCAGGCAGCTGAGCAGGCATGAATCCTGCGGCCCAGCTGGCGATTATCAGGCAGCTGAGCAGGCGCTGATCCCGCACCTCAGCAGGCACTGATCACGTGCCTGTCATGCAGTGATCAGGTGACTGAGAGGCGCTGATCATGTGACTGCTCATGTGCTGATCAGGTAGCTCTCCTGCACGGATCATGTGCCTCAGCAGGCAAGAATCAAGCAGCTGAGCAGGCATGAATCCTGCGGCCCAGCTGGCGATTATCAGGCAGCTGAGCAGGCATGAATCCTGCGGCCCAGCTGGCGATTATCAGGCAGCTGAGCAGGCGCTGATCCCGCACCTCAGCAGGCACTGATCACGTGCCTGTCATGCAGTGATCAGGTGACTGAGAGGCGCTGATCATGTGACTGCTCATGTGCTGATCAGGTAGCTCTCCTGCACGGATCATGTGCCTCAGCAGGCAAGAATCAAGCAGCTGAGCAGGCATGAATCCTGCGGCCCAGCTGGCGATTATCAGGCAGCTGAGCAGGCATGAATCCTGCGGCCCAGCTGGCGATTATCAGGCAGCTGAGCAGGCATGAATCCTGCGGCCCAGCTGGCGGTTATCAGGCAGCTGAGCAGGCATGAATCCTGCGGCCCAGCTGGCGGTTATCAGGCAGCTGAGCAGGCATGAATCCTGCGGCCCAGCTGGCGATTATCAGGCAGCTGAGCAGGCATGAATCCTGCGGCCCAGCTGGCGGTTATCAGGCAGCTGAGCAGGCATGAATCCTGCGGCCCAGCTGGCGGTTATCAGGCAGCTGAGCAGGCATGAATCCTGCGGCCCAGCTGGCGATTATCAGGCAGCTGAGCAGGCATGAATCCTGCGGCCCAGCTGGCGATTATCAGGCAGCTGAGCAGGCATGAATCCTGCGGCCCAGCTGGCGATTATCAGGCAGCTGAGCAGGCGCTGATCCCGCACCTCAGCAGGCACTGATCACGTGCCTGTCATGCAGTGATCAGGTGACTGAGAGGCGCTGATCATGTGACTGCTCATGTGCTGATCAGGTAGCTCTCCTGCACGGATCATGTGCCTCAGCAGGCAAGAATCAAGCAGCTGAGCAGGCATGAATCCTGCGGCCCAGCTGGCGATTATCAGGCAGCTGAGCAGGCATGAATCCTGCGGCCCAGCTGGCGATTATCAGGCAGCTGAGCAGGCATGAATCCTGCGGCCCAGCTGGCGATTATCAGGCAGCTGAGCAGGCATGAATCCTGCGGCCCAGCTGGCGATTATCAGGCAGCTGAGCAGGCATGAATCCTGCGGCCCAGCTGGCGGTTATCAGGCAGCTGAGCAGGCATGAATCCTGCGGCCCAGCTGGCGGTTATCAGGCAGCTGAGCAGGCATGAATCCTGCGGCCCAGCTGGCGGTTATCAGGCAGCTGAGCAGGCATGAATCCTGCGGCCCAGCTGGCGATTATCAGGCAGCTGAGCAGGCATGAATCCTGCGGCCCAGCTGGCGATTATCAGGCAGCTGAGCAGGCGCTGATCCCGCACCTCAGCAGGCACTGATCACGTGCCTGTCATGCAGTGATCAGGTGACTGAGAGGCGCTGATCATGTGACTGCTCATGTGCTGATCAGGTAGCTCTCCTGCACGGATCATGTGCCTCAGCAGGCAAGAATCAAGCAGCTGAGCAGGCATGAATCCTGCGGCCCAGCTGGCGATTATCAGGCAGCTGAGCAGGCATGAATCCTGCGGCCCAGCTGGCGATTATCAGGCAGCTGAGCAGGCATGAATCCTGCGGCCCAGCTGGCGATTATCAGGCAGCTGAGCAGGCATGAATCCTGCGGCCCAGCTGGCGGTTATCAGGCAGCTGAGCAGGCATGAATCCTGCGGCCCAGCTGGCGGTTATCAGGCAGCTGAGCAGGCATGAATCCTGCGGCCCAGCTGGCGATTATCAGGCAGCTGAGCAGGCATGAATCCTGCGGCCCAGCTGGCGATTATCAGGCAGCTGAGCAGGCATGAATCCTGCGGCCCAGCTGGCGATTATCAGGCAGCTGAGCAGGCATGAATCCTGCGGCCCAGCTGGCGATTATCAGGCAGCTGAGCAGGCATGAATCCTGCGGCCCAGCTGGCGATTATCAGGCAGCTGAGCAGGCATGAATCCTGCGGCCCAGCTGGCGATTATCAGGCAGCTGAGCAGGCATGAATCCTGCGGCCCAGCTGGCGGTTATCAGGCAGCTGAGCAGGCATGAATCCTGCGGCCCAGCTGGCGATTATCAGGCAGCTGAGCAGGCATGAATCCTGCGGCCCAGCTGGCGATTATCAGGCAGCTGAGCAGGCATGAATCCTGCGGCCCAGCTGGCGATTATCAGGCAGCTGAGCAGGCGCTGATCCCGCACCTCAGCAGGCACTGATCACGTGCCTGTCATGCAGTGATCAGGTGACTGAGAGGCGCTGATCATGTGACTGCTCATGTGCTGATCAGGTAGCTCTGCACGGATCATGTGCCTCAGCAGGCAAGAATCAAGCAGCTGAGCAGGCATGAATCCTGCGGCCCAGCTGGCGATTATCAGGCAGCTGAGCAGGCATGAATCCTGCGGCCCAGCTGGCGATTATCAGGCAGCTGAGCAGGCGCTGATCCCGCACCTCAGCAGGCACTGATCACGTGCCTGTCATGCAGTGATCAGGTGACTGAGAGGCGCTGATCATGTGACTGCTCATGTGCTGATCAGGTAGCTCTCCTGCACGGATCATGTGCCTCAGCAGGCAAGAATCAAGCAGCTGAGCAGGCATGAATCCTGCGGCCCAGCTGGCGATTATCAGGCAGCTGAGCAGGCATGAATCCTGCGGCCCAGCTGGCGATTATCAGGCAGCTGAGCAGGCATGAATCCTGCGGCCCAGCTGGCGATTATCAGGCAGCTGAGCAGGCATGAATCCTGCGGCCCAGCTGGCGGTTATCAGGCAGCTGAGCAGGCATGAATCCTGCGGCCCAGCTGGCGATTATCAGGCAGCTGAGCAGGCATGAATCCTGCGGCCCAGCTGGCGATTATCAGGCAGCTGAGCAGGCATGAATCCTGCGGCCCAGCTGGCGATTATCAGGCAGCTGAGCAGGCATGAATCCTGCGGCCCAGCTGGCGATTATCAGGCAGCTGAGCAGGCATGAATCCTGCGGCCCAGCTGGCGATTATCAGGCAGCTGAGCAGGCATGAATCCTGCGGCCCAGCTGGCGATTATCAGGCAGCTGAGCAGGCATGAATCCTGCGGCCCAGCTGGCGGTTATCAGGCAGCTGAGCAGGCATGAATCCTGCGGCCCAGCTGGCGATTATCAGGCAGCTGAGCAGGCATGAATCCTGCGGCCCAGCTGGCGATTATCAGGCAGCTGAGCAGGCGCTGATCCCGCACCTCAGCAGGCACTGATCACGTGCCTGTCATGCAGTGATCAGGTGACTGAGAGGCGCTGATCATGTGACTGCTCATGTGCTGATCAGGTAGCTCTCCTGCACGGATCATGTGCCTCAGCAGGCAAGAATCAAGCAGCTGAGCAGGCATGAATCCTGCGGCCCAGCTGGCGATTATCAGGCAGCTGAGCAGGCATGAATCCTGCGGCCCAGCTGGCGATTATCAGGCAGCTGAGCAGGCGCTGATCCCGCACCTCAGCAGGCACTGATCACGTGCCTGTCATGCAGTGATCAGGTGACTGAGAGGCGCTGATCATGTGACTGCTCATGTGCTGATCAGGTAGCTCTCCTGCACGGATCATGTGCCTCAGCAGGCAAGAATCAAGCAGCTGAGCAGGCATGAATCCTGCGGCCCAGCTGGCGATTATCAGGCAGCTGAGCAGGCATGAATCCTGCGGCCCAGCTGGCGATTATCAGGCAGCTGAGCAGGCATGAATCCTGCGGCCCAGCTGGCGATTATCAGGCAGCTGAGCAGGCATGAATCCTGCGGCCCAGCTGGCGATTATCAGGCAGCTGAGCAGGCATGAATCCTGCGGCCCAGCTGGCGATTATCAGGCAGCTGAGCAGGCATGAATCCTGCGGCCCAGCTGGCGTTATCAGGCAGCTGAGCAGGCATGAATCCTGCGGCCCAGCTGGCGATTATCAGGCAGCTGAGCAGGCATGAATCCTGCGGCCCAGCTGGCGATTATCAGGCAGCTGAGCAGGCATGAATCCTGCGGCCCAGCTGGCGTTATCAGGCAGCTGAGCAGGCATGAATCCTGCGGCCCAGCTGGCGATTATCAGGCAGCTGAGCAGGCGCTGATCCCGCACCTCAGCAGGCACTGATCACGTGCCTGTCATGCAGTGATCAGGTGACTGAGAGGCGCTGATCATGTGACTGCTCATGTGCTGATCAGGTAGCTCTCCTGCACGGATCATGTGCCTCAGCAGGCAAGAATCAAGCAGCTGAGCAGGCATGAATCCTGCGGCCCAGCTGGCGATTATCAGGCAGCTGAGCAGGCATGAATCCTGCGGCCCAGCTGGCGATTATCAGGCAGCTGAGCAGGCATGAATCCTGCGGCCCAGCTGGCGATTATCAGGCAGCTGAGCAGGCATGAATCCTGCGGCCCAGCTGGCGATTATCAGGCAGCTGAGCAGGCATGAATCCTGCGGCCCAGCTGGCGATTATCAGGCAGCTGAGCAGGCATGAATCCTGCGGCCCAGCTGGCGATTATCAGGCAGCTGAGCAGGCATGAATCCTGCGGCCCAGCTGGCGGTTATCAGGCAGCTGAGCAGGCATGAATCCTGCGGCCCAGCTGGCGATTATCAGGCAGCTGAGCAGGCATGAATCCTGCGGCCCAGCTGGCGATTATCAGGCAGCTGAGCAGGCATGAATCCTGCGGCCCAGCTGGCGATTATCAGGCAGCTGAGCAGGCGCTGATCCCGCACCTCAGCAGGCACTGATCACGTGCCTGTCATGCAGTGATCAGGTGACTGAGAGGCGCTGATCATGTGACTGCTCATGTGCTGATCAGGTAGCTCTCCTGCACGGATCATGTGCCTCAGCAGGCAAGAATCAAGCAGCTGAGCAGGCATGAATCCTGCGGCCCAGCTGGCGATTATCAGGCAGCTGAGCAGGCATGAATCCTGCGGCCCAGCTGGCGATTATCAGGCAGCTGAGCAGGCATGAATCCTGCGGCCCAGCTGGCGATTATCAGGCAGCTGAGCAGGCATGAATCCTGCGGCCCAGCTGGCGATTATCAGGCAGCTGAGCAGGCATGAATCCTGCGGCCCAGCTGGCGATTATCAGGCAGCTGAGCAGGCGCTGATCCCGCACCTCAGCAGGCACTGATCACGTGCCTGTCATGCAGTGATCAGGTGACTGAGAGGCGCTGATCATGTGACTGCTCATGTGCTGATCAGGTAGCTCTCCTGCACGGATCATGTGCCTCAGCAGGCAAGAATCAAGCAGCTGAGCAGGCATGAATCCTGCGGCCCAGCTGGCGATTATCAGGCAGCTGAGCAGGCATGAATCCTGCGGCCCAGCTGGCGATTATCAGGCAGCTGAGCAGGCATGAATCCTGCGGCCCAGCTGGCGATTATCAGGCAGCTGAGCAGGCATGAATCCTGCGGCCCAGCTGGCGATTATCAGGCAGCTGAGCAGGCATGAATCCTGCGGCCCAGCTGGCGGTTATCAGGCAGCTGAGCAGGCATGAATCCTGCGGCCCAGCTGGCGATTATCAGGCAGCTGAGCAGGCATGAATCCTGCGGCCCAGCTGGCGATTATCAGGCAGCTGAGCAGGCATGAATCCTGCGGCCCAGCTGGCGATTATCAGGCAGCTGAGCAGGCATGAATCCTGCGGCCCAGCTGGCGATTATCAGGCAGCTGAGCAGGCATGAATCCTGCGGCCCAGCTGGCGATTATCAGGCAGCTGAGCAGGCATGAATCCTGCGGCCCAGCTGGCGATTATCAGGCAGCTGAGCAGGCATGAATCCTGCGGCCCAGCTGGCGATTATCAGGCAGCTGAGCAGGCATGAATCCTGCGGCCCAGCTGGCGATTATCAGGCAGCTGAGCAGGCATGAATCCTGCGGCCCAGCTGGCGATTATCAGGCAGCTGAGCAGGCATGAATCCTGCGGCCCAGCTGGCGATTATCAGGCAGCTGAGCAGGCATGAATCCTGCGGCCCAGCTGGCGATTATCAGGCAGCTGAGCAGGCATGAATCCTGCGGCCCAGCTGGCGATTATCAGGCAGCTGAGCAGGCATGAATCCTGCGGCCCAGCTGGCGGTTATCAGGCAGCTGAGCAGGCATGAATCCTGCGGCCCAGCTGGCGATTATCAGGCAGCTGAGCAGGCATGAATCCTGCGGCCCAGCTGGCGATTATCAGGCAGCTGAGCAGGCGCTGATCCCGCACCTCAGCAGGCACTGATCACGTGCCTGTCATGCAGTGATCAGGTGACTGAGAGGCGCTGATCATGTGACTGCTCATGTGCTGATCAGGTAGCTCTCCTGCACGGATCATGTGCCTCAGCAGGCAAGAATCAAGCAGCTGAGCAGGCATGAATCCTGCGGCCCAGCTGGCGATTATCAGGCAGCTGAGCAGGCATGAATCCTGCGGCCCAGCTGGCGATTATCAGGCAGCTGAGCAGGCATGAATCCTGCGGCCCAGCTGGCGATTATCAGGCAGCTGAGCAGGCGCTGATCCCGCACCTCAGCAGGCACTGATCACGTGCCTGTCATGCAGTGATCAGGTGACTGAGAGGCGCTGATCATGTGACTGCTCATGTGCTGATCAGGTAGCTCTCCTGCACGGATCATGTGCCTCAGCAGGCAAGAATCAAGCAGCTGAGCAGGCATGAATCCTGCGGCCCAGCTGGCGATTATCAGGCAGCTGAGCAGGCATGAATCCTGCGGCCCAGCTGGCGATTATCAGGCAGCTGAGCAGGCATGAATCCTGCGGCCCAGCTGGCGATTATCAGGCAGCTGAGCAGGCATGAATCCTGCGGCCCAGCTGGCGATTATCAGGCAGCTGAGCAGGCATGAATCCTGCGGCCCAGCTGGCGATTATCAGGCAGCTGAGCAGGCATGAATCCTGCGGCCCAGCTGGCGATTATCAGGCAGCTGAGCAGGCATGAATCCTGCGGCCCAGCTGGCGATTATCAGGCAGCTGAGCAGGCATGAATCCTGCGGCCCAGCTGGCGATTATCAGGCAGCTGAGCAGGCATGAATCCTGCGGCCCAGCTGGCGATTATCAGGCAGCTGAGCAGGCATGAATCCTGCGGCCCAGCTGGCGATTATCAGGCAGCTGAGCAGGCGCTGATCCCGCACCTCAGCAGGCACTGATCACGTGCCTGTCATGCAGTGATCAGGTGACTGAGAGGCGCTGATCATGTGACTGCTCATGTGCTGATCAGGTAGCTCTCCTGCACGGATCATGTGCCTCAGCAGGCAAGAATCAAGCAGCTGAGCAGGCATGAATCCTGCGGCCCAGCTGGCGATTATCAGGCAGCTGAGCAGGCATGAATCCTGCGGCCCAGCTGGCGATTATCAGGCAGCTGAGCAGGCATGAATCCTGCGGCCCAGCTGGCGATTATCAGGCAGCTGAGCAGGCATGAATCCTGCGGCCCAGCTGGCGGTTATCAGGCAGCTGAGCAGGCATGAATCCTGCGGCCCAGCTGGCGATTATCAGGCAGCTGAGCAGGCATGAATCCTGCGGCCCAGCTGGCGGTTATCAGGCAGCTGAGCAGGCATGAATCCTGCGGCCCAGCTGGCGATTATCAGGCAGCTGAGCAGGCATGAATCCTGCGGCCCAGCTGGCGATTATCAGGCAGCTGAGCAGGCATGAATCCTGCGGCCCAGCTGGCGATTATCAGGCAGCTGAGCAGGCATGAATCCTGCGGCCCAGCTGGCGATTATCAGGCAGCTGAGCAGGCGCTGATCCCGCACCTCAGCAGGCACTGATCACGTGCCTGTCATGCAGTGATCAGGTGACTGAGAGGCGCTGATCATGTGACTGCTCATGTGCTGATCAGGTAGCTCTCCTGCACGGATCATGTGCCTCAGCAGGCAAGAATCAAGCAGCTGAGCAGGCATGAATCCTGCGGCCCAGCTGGCGATTATCAGGCAGCTGAGCAGGCATGAATCCTGCGGCCCAGCTGGCGATTATCAGGCAGCTGAGCAGGCATGAATCCTGCGGCCCAGCTGGCGATTATCAGGCAGCTGAGCAGGCATGAATCCTGCGGCCCAGCTGGCGATTATCAGGCAGCTGAGCAGGCATGAATCCTGCGGCCCAGCTGGCGATTATCAGGCAGCTGAGCAGGCATGAATCCTGCGGCCCAGCTGGCGATTATCAGGCAGCTGAGCAGGCATGAATCCTGCGGCCCAGCTGGCGATTATCAGGCAGCTGAGCAGGCATGAATCCTGCGGCCCAGCTGGCGATTATCAGGCAGCTGAGCAGGCATGAATCCTGCGGCCCAGCTGGCGATTATCAGGCAGCTGAGCAGGCATGAATCCTGCGGCCCAGCTGGCGATTATCAGGCAGCTGAGCAGGCATGAATCCTGCGGCCCAGCTGGCGATTATCAGGCAGCTGAGCAGGCATGAATCCTGCGGCCCAGCTGGCGATTATCAGGCAGCTGAGCAGGCATGAATCCTGCGGCCCAGCTGGCGATTATCAGGCAGCTGAGCAGGCATGAATCCTGCGGCCCAGCTGGCGATTATCAGGCAGCTGAGCAGGCATGAATCCTGCGGCCCAGCTGGCGATTATCAGGCAGCTGAGCAGGCATGAATCCTGCGGCCCAGCTGGCGATTATCAGGCAGCTGAGCAGGCATGAATCCTGCGGCCCAGCTGGCGATTATCAGGCAGCTGAGCAGGCATGAATCCTGCGGCCCAGCTGGCGATTATCAGGCAGCTGAGCAGGCATGAATCCTGCGGCCCAGCTGGCGATTATCAGGCAGCTGAGCAGGCGCTGATCCCGCACCTCAGCAGGCACTGATCACGTGCCTGTCATGCAGTGATCAGGTGACTGAGAGGCGCTGATCATGTGACTGCTCATGTGCTGATCAGGTAGCTCTCCTGCACGGATCATGTGCCTCAGCAGGCAAGAATCAAGCAGCTGAGCAGGCATGAATCCTGCGGCCCAGCTGGCGATTATCAGGCAGCTGAGCAGGCATGAATCCTGCGGCCCAGCTGGCGATTATCAGGCAGCTGAGCAGGCATGAATCCTGCGGCCCAGCTGGCGATTATCAGGCAGCTGAGCAGGCATGAATCCTGCGGCCCAGCTGGCGATTATCAGGCAGCTGAGCAGGCATGAATCCTGCGGCCCAGCTGGCGATTATCAGGCAGCTGAGCAGGCATGAATCCTGCGGCCCAGCTGGCGATTATCAGGCAGCTGAGCAGGCATGAATCCTGCGGCCCAGCTGGCGATTATCAGGCAGCTGAGCAGGCGCTGATCCCGCACCTCAGCAGGCACTGATCACGTGCCTGTCATGCAGTGATCAGGTGACTGAGAGGCGCTGATCATGTGACTGCTCATGTGCTGATCAGGTAGCTCTCCTGCACGGATCATGTGCCTCAGCAGGCAAGAATCAAGCAGCTGAGCAGGCATGAATCCTGCGGCCCAGCTGGCGATTATCAGGCAGCTGAGCAGGCATGAATCCTGCGGCCCAGCTGGCGATTATCAGGCAGCTGAGCAGGCATGAATCCTGCGGCCCAGCTGGCGATTATCAGGCAGCTGAGCAGGCATGAATCCTGCGGCCCAGCTGGCGATTATCAGGCAGCTGAGCAGGCATGAATCCTGCGGCCCAGCTGGCGATTATCAGGCAGCTGAGCAGGCGCTGATCCCGCACCTCAGCAGGCACTGATCACGTGCCTGTCATGCAGTGATCAGGTGACTGAGAGGCGCTGATCATGTGACTGCTCATGTGCTGATCAGGTAGCTCTCCTGCACGGATCATGTGCCTCAGCAGGCAAGAATCAAGCAGCTGAGCAGGCATGAATCCTGCGGCCCAGCTGGCGATTATCAGGCAGCTGAGCAGGCATGAATCCTGCGGCCCAGCTGGCGATTATCAGGCAGCTGAGCAGGCATGAATCCTGCGGCCCAGCTGGCGATTATCAGGCAGCTGAGCAGGCATGAATCCTGCGGCCCAGCTGGCGATTATCAGGCAGCTGAGCAGGCATGAATCCTGCGGCCCAGCTGGCGATTATCAGGCAGCTGAGCAGGCATGAATCCTGCGGCCCAGCTGGCGATTATCAGGCAGCTGAGCAGGCATGAATCCTGCGGCCCAGCTGGCGATTATCAGGCAGCTGAGCAGGCATGAATCCTGCGGCCCAGCTGGCGATTATCAGGCAGCTGAGCAGGCATGAATCCTGCGGCCCAGCTGGCGATTATCAGGCAGCTGAGCAGGCATGAATCCTGCGGCCCAGCTGGCGATTATCAGGCAGCTGAGCAGGCATGAATCCTGCGGCCCAGCTGGCGATTATCAGGCAGCTGAGCAGGCGCTGATCCCGCACCTCAGCAGGCACTGATCACGTGCCTGTCATGCAGTGATCAGGTGACTGAGAGGCGCTGATCATGTGACTGCTCATGTGCTGATCAGGTAGCTCTCCTGCACGGATCATGTGCCTCAGCAGGCAAGAATCAAGCAGCTGAGCAGGCATGAATCCTGCGGCCCAGCTGGCGATTATCAGGCAGCTGAGCAGGCATGAATCCTGCGGCCCAGCTGGCGATTATCAGGCAGCTGAGCAGGCATGAATCCTGCGGCCCAGCTGGCGATTATCAGGCAGCTGAGCAGGCATGAATCCTGCGGCCCAGCTGGCGATTATCAGGCAGCTGAGCAGGCATGAATCCTGCGGCCCAGCTGGCGATTATCAGGCAGCTGAGCAGGCATGAATCCTGCGGCCCAGCTGGCGATTATCAGGCAGCTGAGCAGGCATGAATCCTGCGGCCCAGCTGGCGATTATCAGGCAGCTGAGCAGGCATGAATCCTGCGGCCCAGCTGGCGATTATCAGGCAGCTGAGCAGGCATGAATCCTGCGGCCCAGCTGGCGATTATCAGGCAGCTGAGCAGGCATGAATCCTGCGGCCCAGCTGGCGATTATCAGGCAGCTGAGCAGGCATGAATCCTGCGGCCCAGCTGGCGATTATCAGGCAGCTGAGCAGGCATGAATCCTGCGGCCCAGCTGGCGATTATCAGGCAGCTGAGCAGGCATGAATCCTGCGGCCCAGCTGGCGATTATCAGGCAGCTGAGCAGGCATGAATCCTGCGGCCCAGCTGGCGATTATCAGGCAGCTGAGCAGGCATGAATCCTGCGGCCCAGCTGGCGATTATCAGGCAGCTGAGCAGGCATGAATCCTGCGGCCCAGCTGGCGATTATCAGGCAGCTGAGCAGGCATGAATCCTGCGGCCCAGCTGGCGATTATCAGGCAGCTGAGCAGGCATGAATCCTGCGGCCCAGCTGGCGATTATCAGGCAGCTGAGCAGGCGCTGATCCCGCACCTCAGCAGGCACTGATCACGTGCCTGTCATGCAGTGATCAGGTGACTGAGAGGCGCTGATCATGTGACTGCTCATGTGCTGATCAGGTAGCTCTCCTGCACGGATCATGTGCCTCAGCAGGCAAGAATCAAGCAGCTGAGCAGGCATGAATCCTGCGGCCCAGCTGGCGATTATCAGGCAGCTGAGCAGGCATGAATCCTGCGGCCCAGCTGGCGATTATCAGGCAGCTGAGCAGGCATGAATCCTGCGGCCCAGCTGGCGATTATCAGGCAGCTGAGCAGGCATGAATCCTGCGGCCCAGCTGGCGATTATCAGGCAGCTGAGCAGGCATGAATCCTGCGGCCCAGCTGGCGATTATCAGGCAGCTGAGCAGGCATGAATCCTGCGGCCCAGCTGGCGATTATCAGGCAGCTGAGCAGGCGCTGATCCCGCACCTCAGCAGGCACTGATCACGTGCCTGTCATGCAGTGATCAGGTGACTGAGAGGCATGATCATGTGACTGCTCATGTGCTGATCAGGTAGCTCTCCTGCACGGATCATGTGCCTCAGCAGGCAAGAATCAAGCAGCTGAGCAGGCATGAATCCTGCGGCCCAGCTGGCGATTATCAGGCAGCTGAGCAGGCATGAATCCTGCGGCCCAGCTGGCGATTATCAGGCAGCTGAGCAGGCATGAATCCTGCGGCCCAGCTGGCGATTATCAGGCAGCTGAGCAGGCATGAATCCTGCGGCCCAGCTGGCGATTATCAGGCAGCTGAGCAGGCGCTGATCCCGCACCTCAGCAGGCACTGATCACGTGCCTGTCATGCAGTGATCAGGTGACTGAGAGGCGCTGATCATGTGACTGCTCATGTGCTGATCAGGTAGCTCTCCTGCACGGATCATGTGCCTCAGCAGGCAAGAATCAAGCAGCTGAGCAGGCATGAATCCTGCGGCCCAGCTGGCGATTATCAGGCAGCTGAGCAGGCATGAATCCTGCGGCCCAGCTGGCGATTATCAGGCAGCTGAGCAGGCATGAATCCTGCGGCCCAGCTGGCGATTATCAGGCAGCTGAGCAGGCATGAATCCTGCGGCCCAGCTGGCGATTATCAGGCAGCTGAGCAGGCGCTGATCCCGCACCTCAGCAGGCACTGATCACGTGCCTGTCATGCAGTGATCAGGTGACTGAGAGGCGCTGATCATGTGACTGCTCATGTGCTGATCAGGTAGCTCTCCTGCACGGATCATGTGCCTCAGCAGGCAAGAATCAAGCAGCTGAGCAGGCATGAATCCTGCGGCCCAGCTGGCGATTATCAGGCAGCTGAGCAGGCATGAATCCTGCGGCCCAGCTGGCGATTATCAGGCAGCTGAGCAGGCATGAATCCTGCGGCCCAGCTGGCGATTATCAGGCAGCTGAGCAGGCATGAATCCTGCGGCCCAGCTGGCGATTATCAGGCAGCTGAGCAGGCATGAATCCTGCGGCCCAGCTGGCGATTATCAGGCAGCTGAGCAGGCATGAATCCTGCGGCCCAGCTGGCGATTATCAGGCAGCTGAGCAGGCATGAATCCTGCGGCCCAGCTGGCGATTATCAGGCAGCTGAGCAGGCGCTGATCCCGCACCTCAGCAGGCACTGATCACGTGCCTGTCATGCAGTGATCAGGTGACTGAGAGGCGCTGATCATGTGACTGCTCATGTGCTGATCAGGTAGCTCTCCTGCACGGATCATGTGCCTCAGCAGGCAAGAATCAAGCAGCTGAGCAGGCATGAATCCTGCGGCCCAGCTGGCGATTATCAGGCAGCTGAGCAGGCATGAATCCTGCGGCCCAGCTGGCGATTATCAGGCAGCTGAGCAGGCATGAATCCTGCGGCCCAGCTGGCGATTATCAGGCAGCTGAGCAGGCATGAATCCTGCGGCCCAGCTGGCGATTATCAGGCAGCTGAGCAGGCATGAATCCTGCGGCCCAGCTGGCGATTATCAGGCAGCTGAGCAGGCATGAATCCTGCGGCCCAGCTGGCGATTATCAGGCAGCTGAGCAGGCATGAATCCTGCGGCCCAGCTGGCGATTATCAGGCAGCTGAGCAGGCATGAATCCTGCGGCCCAGCTGGCGGTTATCAGGCAGCTGAGCAGGCATGAATCCTGCGGCCCAGCTGGCGATTATCAGGCAGCTGAGCAGGCATGAATCCTGCGGCCCAGCTGGCGATTATCAGGCAGCTGAGCAGGCATGAATCCTGCGGCCCAGCTGGCGGTTATCAGGCAGCTGAGCAGGCATGAATCCTGCGGCCCAGCTGGCGATTATCAGGCAGCTGAGCAGGCATGAATCCTGCGGCCCAGCTGGCGATTATCAGGCAGCTGAGCAGGCATGAATCCTGCGGCCCAGCTGGCGATCAGGCAGCTGAGCAGGCGCTGATCCCGCACCTCAGCAGGCACTGATCACGTGCCTGTCATGCAGTGATCAGGTGACTGAGAGGCGCTGATCATGTGACTGCTCATGTGCTGATCAGGTAGCTCTCCTGCACGGATCATGTGCCTCAGCAGGCAAGAATCAAGCAGCTGAGCAGGCATGAATCCTGCGGCCCAGCTGGCGATTATCAGGCAGCTGAGCAGGCATGAATCCTGCGGCCCAGCTGGCGATTATCAGGCAGCTGAGCAGGCGCTGATCCCGCACCTCAGCAGGCACTGATCACGTGCCTGTCATGCAGTGATCAGGTGACTGAGAGGCGCTGATCATGTGACTGCTCATGTGCTGATCAGGTAGCTCTCCTGCACGGATCATGTGCCTCAGCAGGCAAGAATCAAGCAGCTGAGCAGGCATGAATCCTGCGGCCCAGCTGGCGATTATCAGGCAGCTGAGCAGGCATGAATCCTGCGGCCCAGCTGGCGGTTATCAGGCAGCTGAGCAGGCATGAATCCTGCGGCCCAGCTGGCGGTTATCAGGCAGCTGAGCAGGCATGAATCCTGCGGCCCAGCTGGCGATTATCAGGCAGCTGAGCAGGCATGAATCCTGCGGCCCAGCTGGCGATTATCAGGCAGCTGAGCAGGCATGAATCCTGCGGCCCAGCTGGCGGTTATCAGGCAGCTGAGCAGGCATGAATCCTGCGGCCCAGCTGGCGGTTATCAGGCAGCTGAGCAGGCATGAATCCTGCGGCCCAGCTGGCGGTTATCAGGCAGCTGAGCAGGCATGAATCCTGCGGCCCAGCTGGCGATTATCAGGCAGCTGAGCAGGCATGAATCCTGCGGCCCAGCTGGCGATTATCAGGCAGCTGAGCAGGCGCTGATCCCGCACCTCAGCAGGCACTGATCACGTGCCTGTCATGCAGTGATCAGGTGACTGAGAGGCGCTGATCATGTGACTGCTCATGTGCTGATCAGGTAGCTCTCCTGCACGGATCATGTGCCTCAGCAGGCAAGAATCAAGCAGCTGAGCAGGCATGAATCCTGCGGCCCAGCTGGCGATTATCAGGCAGCTGAGCAGGCATGAATCCTGCGGCCCAGCTGGCGGTTATCAGGCAGCTGAGCAGGCATGAATCCTGCGGCCCAGCTGGCGGTTATCAGGCAGCTGAGCAGGCATGAATCCTGCGGCCCAGCTGGCGGTTATCAGGCAGCTGAGCAGGCATGAATCCTGCGGCCCAGCTGGCGGTTATCAGGCAGCTGAGCAGGCATGAATCCTGCGGCCCAGCTGGCGGTTATCAGGCAGCTGAGCAGGCATGAATCCTGCGGCCCAGCTGGCGGTTATCAGGCAGCTGAGCAGGCATGAATCCTGCGGCCCAGCTGGCGGTTATCAGGCAGCTGAGCAGGCATGAATCCTGCGGCCCAGCTGGCGATTATCAGGCAGCTGAGCAGGCGCTGATCCCGCACCTCAGCAGGCACTGATCACGTGCCTGTCATGCAGTGATCAGGTGACTGAGAGGCGCTGATCATGTGACTGCTCATGTGCTGATCAGGTAGCTCTCCTGCACGGATCATGTGCCTCAGCAGGCAAGAATCAAGCAGCTGAGCAGGCATGAATCCTGCGGCCCAGCTGGCGATTATCAGGCAGCTGAGCAGGCATGAATCCTGCGGCCCAGCTGGCGATTATCAGGCAGCTGAGCAGGCATGAATCCTGCGGCCCAG
The DNA here is from genome assembly GCF_032452875.1 of Bos javanicus. Classification (NCBI taxonomy): domain Eukaryota; kingdom Metazoa; phylum Chordata; class Mammalia; order Artiodactyla; family Bovidae; genus Bos; species Bos javanicus. The sequence continues at coordinate 57,802 of NW_026894576.1, forward strand.
CTGGCGATTATCAGGCAGCTGAGCAGGCATGAATCCTGCGGCCCAGCTGGCGGTTATCAGGCAGCTGAGCAGGCATGAATCCTGCGGCCCAGCTGGCGATTATCAGGCAGCTGAGCAGGCATGAATCCTGCGGCCCAGCTGGCGGTTATCAGGCAGCTGAGCAGGCATGAATCCTGCGGCCCAGCTGGCGATTATCAGGCAGCTGAGCAGGCATGAATCCTGCGGCCCAGCTGGCGATTATCAGGCAGCTGAGCAGGCATGAATCCTGCGGCCCAGCTGGCGGTTATCAGGCAGCTGAGCAGGCATGAATCCTGCGGCCCAGCTGGCGGTTATCAGGCAGCTGAGCAGGCATGAATCCTGCGGCCCAGCTGGCGGTTATCAGGCAGCTGAGCAGGCATGAATCCTGCGGCCCAGCTGGCGGTTATCAGGCAGCTGAGCAGGCATGAATCCTGCGGCCCAGCTGGCGGTTATCAGGCAGCTGAGCAGGCATGAATCCTGCGGCCCAGCTGGCGGTTATCAGGCAGCTGAGCAGGCATGAATCCTGCGGCCCAGCTGGCGATTATCAGGCAGCTGAGCAGGCGCTGATCCCGCACCTCAGCAGGCACTGATCACGTGCCTGTCATGCAGTGATCAGGTGACTGAGAGGCGCTGATCATGTGACTGCTCATGTGCTGATCAGGTAGCTCTCCTGCACGGATCATGTGCCTCAGCAGGCAAGAATCAAGCAGCTGAGCAGGCATGAATCCTGCGGCCCAGCTGGCGATTATCAGGCAGCTGAGCAGGCATGAATCCTGCGGCCCAGCTGGCGATTATCAGGCAGCTGAGCAGGCGCTGATCCCGCACCTCAGCAGGCACTGATCACGTGCCTGTCATGCAGTGATCAGGTGACTGAGAGGCGCTGATCATGTGACTGCTCATGTGCTGATCAGGTAGCTCTCCTGCACGGATCATGTGCCTCAGCAGGCAAGAATCAAGCAGCTGAGCAGGCATGAATCCTGCGGCCCAGCTGGCGATTATCAGGCAGCTGAGCAGGCATGAATCCTGCGGCCCAGCTGGCGGTTATCAGGCAGCTGAGCAGGCATGAATCCTGCGGCCCAGCTGGCGGTTATCAGGCAGCTGAGCAGGCATGAATCCTGCGGCCCAGCTGGCGGTTATCAGGCAGCTGAGCAGGCATGAATCCTGCGGCCCAGCTGGCGATTATCAGGCAGCTGAGCAGGCATGAATCCTGCGGCCCAGCTGGCGGTTATCAGGCAGCTGAGCAGGCATGAATCCTGCGGCCCAGCTGGCGATTATCAGGCAGCTGAGCAGGCATGAATCCTGCGGCCCAGCTGGCGGTTATCAGGCAGCTGAGCAGGCATGAATCCTGCGGCCCAGCTGGCGATTATCAGGCAGCTGAGCAGGCATGAATCCTGCGGCCCAGCTGGCGATTATCAGGCAGCTGAGCAGGCATGAATCCTGCGGCCCAGCTGGCGGTTATCAGGCAGCTGAGCAGGCATGAATCCTGCGGCCCAGCTGGCGGTTATCAGGCAGCTGAGCAGGCATGAATCCTGCGGCCCAGCTGGCGGTTATCAGGCAGCTGAGCAGGCATGAATCCTGCGGCCCAGCTGGCGGTTATCAGGCAGCTGAGCAGGCATGAATCCTGCGGCCCAGCTGGCGATTATCAGGCAGCTGAGCAGGCATGAATCCTGCGGCCCAGCTGGCGGTTATCAGGCAGCTGAGCAGGCATGAATCCTGCGGCCCAGCTGGCGGTTATCAGGCAGCTGAGCAGGCATGAATCCTGCGGCCCAGCTGGCGGTTATCAGGCAGCTGAGCAGGCATGAATCCTGCGGCCCAGCTGGCGGTTATCAGGCAGCTGAGCAGGCATGAATCCTGCGGCCCAGCTGGCGATTATCAGGCAGCTGAGCAGGCGCTGATCCCGCACCTCAGCAGGCACTGATCACGTGCCTGTCATGCAGTGATCAGGTGACTGAGAGGCGCTGATCATGTGACTGCTCATGTGCTGATCAGGTAGCTCTCCTGCACGGATCATGTGCCTCAGCAGGCAAGAATCAAGCAGCTGAGCAGGCATGAATCCTGCGGCCCAGCTGGCGATTATCAGGCAGCTGAGCAGGCATGAATCCTGCGGCCCAGCTGGCGATTATCAGGCAGCTGAGCAGGCGCTGATCCCGCACCTCAGCAGGCACTGATCACGTGCCTGTCATGCAGTGATCAGGTGACTGAGAGGCGCTGATCATGTGACTGCTCATGTGCTGATCAGGTAGCTCTCCTGCACGGATCATGTGCCTCAGCAGGCAAGAATCAAGCAGCTGAGCAGGCATGAATCCTGCGGCCCAGCTGGCGATTATCAGGCAGCTGAGCAGGCATGAATCCTGCGGCCCAGCTGGCGGTTATCAGGCAGCTGAGCAGGCATGAATCCTGCGGCCCAGCTGGCGGTTATCAGGCAGCTGAGCAGGCATGAATCCTGCGGCCCAGCTGGCGGTTATCAGGCAGCTGAGCAGGCATGAATCCTGCGGCCCAGCTGGCGGTTATCAGGCAGCTGAGCAGGCATGAATCCTGCGGCCCAGCTGGCGGTTATCAGGCAGCTGAGCAGGCATGAATCCTGCGGCCCAGCTGGCGGTTATCAGGCAGCTGAGCAGGCATGAATCCTGCGGCCCAGCTGGCGGTTATCAGGCAGCTGAGCAGGCATGAATCCTGCGGCCCAGCTGGCGATTATCAGGCAGCTGAGCAGGCATGAATCCTGCGGCCCAGCTGGCGATTATCAGGCAGCTGAGCAGGCGCTGATCCCGCACCTCAGCAGGCACTGATCACGTGCCTGTCATGCAGTGATCAGGTGACTGAGAGGCGCTGATCATGTGACTGCTCATGTGCTGATCAGGTAGCTCTCCTGCACGGATCATGTGCCTCAGCAGGCAAGAATCAAGCAGCTGAGCAGGCATGAATCCTGCGGCCCAGCTGGCGATTATCAGGCAGCTGAGCAGGCATGAATCCTGCGGCCCAGCTGGCGGTTATCAGGCAGCTGAGCAGGCATGAATCCTGCGGCCCAGCTGGCGGTTATCAGGCAGCTGAGCAGGCATGAATCCTGCGGCCCAGCTGGCGGTTATCAGGCAGCTGAGCAGGCATGAATCCTGCGGCCCAGCTGGCGGTTATCAGGCAGCTGAGCAGGCATGAATCCTGCGGCCCAGCTGGCGGTTATCAGGCAGCTGAGCAGGCATGAATCCTGCGGCCCAGCTGGCGGTTATCAGGCAGCTGAGCAGGCATGAATCCTGCGGCCCAGCTGGCGGTTATCAGGCAGCTGAGCAGGCATGAATCCTGCGGCCCAGCTGGCGATTATCAGGCAGCTGAGCAGGCGCTGATCCCGCACCTCAGCAGGCACTGATCACGTGCCTGTCATGCAGTGATCAGGTGACTGAGAGGCGCTGATCATGTGACTGCTCATGTGCTGATCAGGTAGCTCTCCTGCACGGATCATGTGCCTCAGCAGGCAAGAATCAAGCAGCTGAGCAGGCATGAATCCTGCGGCCCAGCTGGCGATTATCAGGCAGCTGAGCAGGCATGAATCCTGCGGCCCAGCTGGCGGTTATCAGGCAGCTGAGCAGGCATGAATCCTGCGGCCCAGCTGGCGGTTATCAGGCAGCTGAGCAGGCATGAATCCTGCGGCCCAGCTGGCGGTTATCAGGCAGCTGAGCAGGCATGAATCCTGCGGCCCAGCTGGCGGTTATCAGGCAGCTGAGCAGGCATGAATCCTGCGGCCCAGCTGGCGGTTATCAGGCAGCTGAGCAGGCATGAATCCTGCGGCCCAGCTGGCGGTTATCAGGCAGCTGAGCAGGCATGAATCCTGCGGCCCAGCTGGCGGTTATCAGGCAGCTGAGCAGGCATGAATCCTGCGGCCCAGCTGGCGGTTATCAGGCAGCTGAGCAGGCATGAATCCTGCGGCCCAGCTGGCGGTTATCAGGCAGCTGAGCAGGCATGAATCCTGCGGCCCAGCTGGCGGTTATCAGGCAGCTGAGCAGGCATGAATCCTGCGGCCCAGCTGGCGGTTATCAGGCAGCTGAGCAGGCATGAATCCTGCGGCCCAGCTGGCGGTTATCAGGCAGCTGAGCAGGCATGAATCCTGCGGCCCAGCTGGCGGTTATCAGGCAGCTGAGCAGGCATGAATCCTGCGGCCCAGCTGGCGATTATCAGGCAGCTGAGCAGGCGCTGATCCCGCACCTCAGCAGGCACTGATCACGTGCCTGTCATGCAGTGATCAGGTGACTGAGAGGCGCTGATCATGTGACTGCTCATGTGCTGATCAGGTAGCTCTCCTGCACGGATCATGTGCCTCAGCAGGCAAGAATCAAGCAGCTGAGCAGGCATGAATCCTCCGGCCCAGCTGGCGATTATCAGGCAGCTGAGCAGGCATGAATCCTGCGGCCCAGCTGGCGATTATCAGGCAGCTGAGCAGGCGCTGATCCCGCACCTCAGCAGGCACTGATCACGTGCCTGTCATGCAGTGATCAGGTGACTGAGAGGCGCTGATCATGTGACTGCTCATGTGCTGATCAGGTAGCTCTCCTGCACGGATCATGTGCCTCAGCAGGCAAGAATCAAGCAGCTGAGCAGGCATGAATCCTGCGGCCCAGCTGGCGATTATCAGGCAGCTGAGCAGGCATGAATCCTGCGGCCCAGCTGGCGATTATCAGGCAGCTGAGCAGGCATGAATCCTGCGGCCCAGCTGGCGGTTATCAGGCAGCTGAGCAGGCATGAATCCTGCGGCCCAGCTGGCGGTTATCAGGCAGCTGAGCAGGCATGAATCCTGCGGCCCAGCTGGCGGTTATCAGGCAGCTGAGCAGGCATGAATCCTGCGGCCCAGCTGGCGGTTATCAGGCAGCTGAGCAGGCATGAATCCTGCGGCCCAGCTGGCGGTTATCAGGCAGCTGAGCAGGCATGAATCCTGCGGCCCAGCTGGCGTTATCAGGCAGCTGAGCAGGCATGAATCCTGCGGCCCAGCTGGCGTTATCAGGCAGCTGAGCAGGCATGAATCCTGCGGCCCAGCTGGCGGTTATCAGGCAGCTGAGCAGGCATGAATCCTGCGGCCCAGCTGGCGGTTATCAGGCAGCTGAGCAGGCATGAATCCTGCGGCCCAGCTGGCGGTTATCAGGCAGCTGAGCAGGCATGAATCCTGCGGCCCAGCTGGCGATTATCAGGCAGCTGAGCAGGCGCTGATCCCGCACCTCAGCAGGCACTGATCACGTGTCTGTCATGCAGTGATCAGGTGACTGAGAGGCGCTGATCATGTGTCTGCTCATGTGCTGATCAGGTAGCTCTCCTGCACGGATCATGTGCCTCAGCAAGCAAGAATCAAGCAGCTGAGCAGGCATGAATCCTGCGGCCCAGCTGGCGATTATCAGGCAGCTGAGCAGGCATGAATCCTGCGGCCCAGCTGGCGATTATCAGGCAGCTGAGCAGGCGCTGATCCCGCACCTCAGCAGGCACTGATCACGAGCCTGTCATGCAGTGATCAGGTGACTGAGAGGCGCTGATCATGTGACTGCTCATGTGCTGATCAGGTCGCTCTCCTGCACGGATCATGTGCCTCAGCAGGCAAGAATCAAGCAGCTGAGCAGGCATGAATCCTGCGGCCCAGCTGGAGATTATCAGGCAGCTGAGCAGGCATGAATCCTGCGGCCCAGCTGGCGATTATCAGGCAGCTGAGCAGGCATGAATCCTGCGGCCCAGCTGGCGGTTATCAGGCAGCTGAGCAGGCATGAATCCTGCGGCCCAGCTGGCGGTTATCAGTCAGCTGAGCAGGCATGAATCCTGCGGCCCAGCTGGCGGTTATCAGGCAGCTGAGCAGGCATGAATCCTGCGGCCCAGCTGGCGGTTATCAGGCAGCTGAGCAGGCATGAATCCTGCGGCCCAGCTGGCGGTTATCAGGCAGCTGAGCAGGCATGAATCCTGCGGCCCAGCTGGCGGTTATCAGGCAGCTGAGCAGGCATGAATCCTGCGGCCCAGCTGGCGATTATCAGGCAGCTGAGCAGGCATGAATCCTGCGGCCCAGCTGGCGATTATCAGGCAGCTGAGCAGGCGCTGATCCCGCACCTCAGCAGGCACTGATCACGTGCCTGTCATGCAGTGATCAGGTGACTGAGAGGCGCTGATCATGTGACTGCTCATGTGCTGATCAGGTAGCTCTCCTGCCCGGATCATGTGCCTCAGCAGGCAAGAATCAAGCAGCTGAGCAGGCATGAATCCTGCGGCCCAGCTGGCGATTATCAGGCAGCTGAGCAGGCATGAATCCTGCGGCCCAGCTGGCGGTTATCAGGCAGCTGAGCAGGCATGAATCCTGCGGCCCAGCTGGCGGTTATCAGGCAGCTGAGCAGGCATGAATCCTGCGGCCCAGCAGGCGGTTATCCGGCAGCTGGGCAGGCATGAATCCTGCGGCCCAGCTGGCGATTATCAGGCAGCTGAGCAGGCATGAATCCTGCGGCCCAGCAGGCGGTTATCCGGCAGCTGAGCAGGCATGAATCCTGCGGCCCAGCTGGCGGTTATCAGGCAGCTGAGCAGGCATGAATCCTGCGGCCCAGCTGGCGGTTATCAGGCAGCTGAGCAGGTGTGAATCCTGCGGCCCAGCTGGCGGTTATCAGGCAGCTGAGCAGGCATGAATCCTGCCGCCCAGCTGGCGGTTATCAGGCAGCTAAGCAGGCGCTGATCCCGCACCTCAGCAGGCACTGATCACGTGCCTGTCATGCAGTGATCAGGTGACTGAGAGGCGCTGATCATGTGACTGCTCATGTGCTGATCAGGTAGCTCTCCTCTACGGATCATGTGCCTCAGCAGGTAATAATCAAGCAGCTGAGCAGGCATGAATCCTGCGGCCCAGCTGGCGGTTATCAGGCAGCTGAGCAGGCATTAATCCTGCGGCCCAGCTGGCGGTTATCAGGCAGCTGATCAGGCATGAATCCTGCGGCCCAGCTGGCGGTTATCAGGCAGCTGAGCAGGCATGAATCCTGCGGCCCAGCTGGCGGTTATCAGGCAGCTGATCAGGCATGAATCCTGCGGCCCAGCTGGCGATTATCAGGCAGCTGAGCAGGCGCTGATCCCGCACCTCAGCAGGCAATGATCACGTGCCTGTCATGCAGTGATCAGGTGACTGAGAGGTGCTGATCATGTGACTGCTCATGTGCTGATCAGGTAGCTCTCCTACACGGATCATGTGCCTCAGCAGGCAAGAATCAAGCAGCTGAGCAGGCATGAATCCTGCGGCCCAGCTGGCGATTATCAGGCAGCTGAGCAGGCATGAATCCTGCGGCCCAGCTGGCGGTTATCAGGCAGCTGAGCAGGCATGAATCCTGCGGCCCAGCTGGCGGTTATCAGGCAGCTGAGCAGGCATGAATCCTGCGGCCCAGCTGGCGGTTATCAGGCAGCTGAGCAGGCATGAATCCTGCGGCCCAGCTGGCGGTTATCAGGCAGCTGAGCAGGCATGAATCCTGCGGCCCAGCTGGCGGTTATCAGGCAGCTGAGCAGGCATGAATCCTGCGGCCCAGCTGGCGATTATCAGGCAGCTGAGCAGGCGCTGATCCCGCACCTCAGCAGGCACTGATCACGTGCCTGTCATGCAGTGATCAGGTGACTGAGAGGCGCTGATCATGTGACTGCTCATGTGCTGATCAGGTAGCTCTCCTGCACGGATCATGTGCCTCAGCAGGCAAGAATCAAGCAGCTGAGCAGGCATGAATCCTCCGGCCCAGCTGGCGATTATCAGGCAGCTGAGCAGGCATGAATCCTGCGGCCCAGCTGGCGATTATCAGGCAGCTGAGCAGGCGCTGATCCCGCACCTCAGCAGGCACTGATCACGTGCCTGTCATGCAGTGATCAGGTGACTGAGAGGCGCTGATCATATGACTGCTCATGTGCTGATCAGGTAGCTCTCCTGCACGGATCATGTGCCTCAGCAGGCAAGAATCAAGCAGCTGAGCAGGCATGAATCCTGCGGCCCAGCTGGCGATTATCAGGCAGCTGAGCAGGCATGAATCCTGCGGACCAGCTGGCGGTTATCAGGCAGCTGAGCAGGCATGAATCCTGCGGCCCAGCTGGCGGTTATCAGGCAGCTGAGCAGGCATGAATCCTGCGGCCCAGCTGGCGGTTATCAGGCAGCTGAGCAGGCATGAATCCTGCGGCCCAGCTGGCGGTTATCAGGCAGCTGAGCAGGCATGAATCCTGCGGCCCAGCTGGCGGTTATCAGGCAGCTGAGCAGGCATGAATCCTGCGGCCCAGCTGGCGGTTATCAGGCAGCTGAGCAGGCATGAATCCTGCGGCCCAGCTGGCGGTTATCAGGCAGCTGAGCAGGCATGAATCCTGCGGCCCAGCTGGCGTTTATCAGGCAGCTGAGCAGGCATGAATCCTGCGGCCCAGCTGGCGGTTATCAGGCAGCTGAGCAGGCATGAATCCTGCGGCCCAGCTGGCGATTATCAGGCAGCTGAGCAGGCATGAATCCTGCGGCCCAGCTGGCGGTTATCAGGCAGCTGAGCAGGCATGAATCCTGCGGCCCAGCTGGCGGTTATCAGGCAGCTGAGCAGGCGCTGATCCCGCACCTCAGCAGGCACTGATCACGTGCCTGTCATGCAGTGATCAGGTGACTGAGAGGCGCTGATCATGTGACTGCTCATGTGCTGATCAGGTAGCTCTCCTGCACGGATCATGTGCCTCAGCAAGCAAGAATCAAGCAGCTGAGCAGGCATGAATCCTGCGGCCCAGCTGGCGATTATCAGGCAGCTGAGCAGGCATGAATCCTGCGGCCCAGCTGGCGATTATCAGGCAGCTGAGCAGGCGCTGATCCCGCACCTCAGCAGGCACTGATCACGTGCCTGTCATGCAGTGATCAGGTGACTGAGAGGCGCTGATCATGTGACTGCTCATGTGCTGATCAGGTCGCTCTCCTCCACGGATCATGTGCCTCAGCAGGCAAGAATCAAGCAGCTGAGCAGGCATGAATCCTGCGGCCCATCTGGAGATTATCAGGCAGCTGAGCAGGCATGAATCCTGCGGCCCAGCTGGCGGTTATCAGGCAGCTGAGCAGGCATGAATCCTGCGGCCCAGCTGGCGGTTATCAGGCAGCTGAGCAGGCATGAATCCTGCGGCCCAGCTGGCGGTTATCAGTCAGCTGAGCAGGCATGAATCCTGCGGCCCAGCTGGCGGTTATCAGGCAGCTGAGCAGGCATGAATCCTGCGGCCCAGCTGGCGGTTATCAGGCAGCTGAGCAGGCATGAATCCTGCGGCCCAGCTGGCGGTTATCAGGCAGCTGAGCAGGCATGAATCCTGCGGCCCAGCTGGCGGTTATCAGGCAGCTGAGCAGGCATGAATCCTGCGGCCCAGCTGGCGGTTATCAGGCAGCTGAGCAGGCATGAATCCTGCGGCCCAGCTGGCGATTATCAGGCAGCTGAGCAGGCGCTGATCCCGCACCTCAGCAGGCACTGATCACGTGCCTGTCATGCAGTAATCAGGTGACTGAGAGGCGCTGATCATGTGACTGCTCATGTGCTGATCAGGTAGCTCTCCTGCACGGATCATGTGCCTCAGCAGGCAAGAATCAAGCAGCTGAGCAGGCATGAATCCTGCGGCCCAGCTGGCGATTATCAGGCAGCTGAGCAGGCATGAATCCTGCGGCCCAGCTGGCGGTTATCAGGCAGCTGAGCAGGCATGAATCCTGCGGCCCAGCTGGCGATTATCAGGCAGCTGAGCAGGCATGAATCCTGCGGCCCAGCTGGCGATTATCAGGCAGCTGAGCAGGCATGAATCCTGCGGCCCAGCTGGCGATTATCAGGCAGCTGAGCAGGCATGAATCCTGCGGCCCAGCAGGCGGTTATCAGGCAGCTGGGCAGGCATGAATCCTGCGGCCCAGCTGGCGGTTATCAGGCAGCTGAGCAGGCATGAATCCTGCGGCCCAGCAGGCGGTTATCCGGCAGCTGGGCAGGCATGAATCCTGCGGCCCAGCTGGCGGTTATCAGGCAGCTGAGCAGGCATGAATCCTGCCGCCCAGCTGGCGGTTATCAGGCAGCTGAGCAGGCGCTGATCCCGCACCTCAGCAGGCACTGATCACGTGCCTGTCATGCAGTGATCAGGTGACTGAGAGGCGCTGATCATGTGACTGCTCATGTGCTGATCAGGTAGCTCTCCTGCACGGATCACGTGCCTCAGCAGGCAAGAATCAAGCAGCTGAGCAGGCATGAATCCTGCGGCCCAGCTGGCGGTTATCAGGCAGCTGAGCAGGCATGAATCCTGCGGCCCAGCTGGCGGTTATCAGGCAGCTGAGCAGGCATGAATCCTGCGGCCCAGCTGGCGGTTATCAGGCAGCTGAGCAGGCATGAATCCTGCGGCCCAGCTGGCGGTTTTCAGGCAGCTGAGCAGGCATGAATCCTGCGGCCCAGCTGGCGATTATCAGGCAGCTGAGCAGGCGCTGATCCCGCACCTCAGCAGGCAATGATCACGTGCCTGTCATGCAGTGATCAGGTGACTGAGAGGTGCTGATCATGTGACTGCTCATGTGCTGATCAGGTAGCTCTCCTACACGGATCATGTGCCTCAGCTGGCAAGAATCAAGCAGCTGAGCAGGCATGAATCCTGCGGCCCAGCTGGCGATTATCAGGCAGCTGAGCAGGCATGAATCCTGCGGCCCAGCTGGCGATTATCAGGCAGCTGAGCAGGCATGAATCCAGCGGCCCAGCTGGCGGTTATCAGGCAGCTGAGCAGGCATGAATCCTGCGGCCCAGCTGGCGGTTATCAGGCAGCTGAGCAGGCGTGAATCCTGCGGCCCAGCTGGCGGTTATCAGGCAGCTGAGCAGGCATGAATCCTGCGGCCCAGCTGGCGGTTATCAGGCAGCTGAGCAGGCATGAATCCTGCGGCCCAGCTGGCGGTTATCAGGCAGCTGAGCAGGCATGAATCCTGCGGCCCAGCTGGCGGTTATCAGGCAGCTGAGCAGGCATGAATCCTGCGGCCCAGCTGGCGGTTATCAGGCAGCTGAGCAGGCATGAATCCTGCGGCCCAGCTGGCGGTTATCAGGCAGCTGAGCAGGCATGAATCCTGCGGCCCAGCTGGCGGTTATCAGGCAGCTGAGCAGGCATGAATCCTGCGGCCCAGCTGGCGGTTATCAGGCAGCTGAGCTGGCGTGAATCCTGCGGCCCAGCTGGCGGTTATCAGGCAGCTGAGCAGGCATGAATCCTGCGGCCCAGCTCGCGGTTATCAGGCAGCTGAGCAGGCATGAATCCTGCGGCCCAGCTGGCGGTTATCAGGCAGCTGAGCAGGCATGAATCCTGCGGCCCAGCTGGCGGTTATCAGGCAGCTGAGCAGGCATGAATCCTGCGGCCCAGCTGGCGGTTATCAGGCAGCTGAGCAGGCATGAATCCTGCGGCCCAGCTGGCGGTTATCAGGCAGCTGAGCAGGCATGAATCCTGCGGCCCAGCTGGCGGTTATCAGGCAGCTGAGCAGGCATGAATCCTGCGGCCCAGCTGGCGATTATCAGGCAGCTGAGCAGGCGCTGATCCCGCACCTCAGCAGGCACTGATCACGTGCCTGTCATGCAGTGATCAGGTGACTGAGAGGCGCTGATCATGTGACTGCTCATGTGCTGATCAGGTAGCTCTCCTGCACGGATCATGTGCCTCAGCAGGCAAGAATCAAGCAGCTGAGCAGGCATGAATCCTCCGGCCCAGCTGGCGATTATCAGGCAGCTGAGCAGGCATGAATCCTGCGGCCCAGCTGGCGATTATCAGGCAGCTGAGCAGGCATGAATCCTGCGGCCCAGCTGGCGATTATCAGGCAGCTGAGCAGGCGCTGATCCCGCACCTCAGCAGGCACTGATCACGTGCCTGTCATGCAGTGATCAGGTGACTGAGAGGCCCTGATCATGTGACTGCTCATGTGCTGATCAGGTAGCTCTCCTGCACGGATCATGTGCTTCAGCAGGCAAGAATCAAGCAGCTGAGCAGGCATGAATCCTGCGGCCCAGCTGGCGATTATCAGGCAGCTGAGCAGGCATGAATCCTGCGGCCCAGCTGGCGATTATCAGGCAGCTGAGCAGGCATGAATCCAGCGGCCGAGCTGGCGATTATCAGGCAGCTGAGCAGGCATGAATCCTGAGGCCCAGCTGGCGATTATCAGGCAGCTGAGCAGGCATGAATCCTGCGGCCCAGCTGGCGATTATCAGGCAACTGAGCAGCCATGAATCCAGCGGCCCAGCTGGCGATTATCAGGCAGCTGAGCAGGCGTGAATCCTGCGGCCCAGCTGGCGGTTATCAGGCAGCTGAGCAGGCATGAATCCTGCGGCCCAGCTGGCGGTTATCAGGCAGCTGAGCAGGCATGAATCCTGCGGCCCAGCTGGCGATTATCAGGCAGCAGAGCAGGCGCTAATCCCGCACCTCAGCAGGCACTGATCACGTGCCTGTTATGCAGTGATCAGGTGACTGAGAGGCGCTGATCATGTGACTACTCATGTGCTGATCAGGTAGCTCTCCTGCACGGATCATGTGCCTCAGCAGGCAAGAATCAAGCAGCTGAGCAGGCATGAATCCTGCGGCCCAGCTGGTGATTATCAGGCAGCTGAGAAGGCATGAATGCTGCGGCCCAGCTGGCGGTTATCAGGCAGCTGAGCAGGCATGAATCCTGCGGCCCAGCTGGCGGTTATCAGGCAGCTGAGCAGGCATGAATCCTGCGGCCCAGCTGGCGGTTATCAGGCAGCTGAGCAGGCATGAATCCTGCGGCCCAGCTGGCGGTTATCAGGCACCTGAGCAGGCATGAATCCTGCGGCCCAGCTGGCGGTTATCAGGCAGCTGAGCAGGCATGAATCCTGCGGCCCAGCTGGCGATTATCAGGCAGCTGAGCAGGCATGAATCCTGCGGCCCAGCTGGCGGTTATCAGGCAGCTGAGCAGGCATGAATCCTGCGGCCCAGCTGGCGATTATCAGACAGCTGAGCAGGCATGAATCCTGCGGCCCAGCTGGCGATTATCAGGCAGCTGAGCAGGCGCTGATCCCGCACCTCAGCAGGCACTGATCACGTGCCTGTCATGCAGTGATCAGGTGACTGAGAGGCGCTGATCATGTGACTGCTCATGTGCTGATCAGGTAGCTCTCCTGCACGGATCATGTGCCTCAGCAGGCAAGAATCAAGCAGCTGAGCAGGCATGAATCCTGCGGCCCAGCTGGCGATTATCAGGCAGCTGAGCAGGCATGAATCCTGCGGCCCAGCTGGCGGTTATCAGGCAGCTGAGCAGGCATGAATCCTGCGGCCCAGCTGGCGGTTATCAGGCAGCTGAGCAGGCGTGAATCCTGCGGCCCAGCTGGCGGTTATCAGGCAGCTGAGCAGGCGTGAATCCTGCGGCCCAGCTGGCGATTATCAGGCAGCTGAGCAGGCGTGAATCCTGCGGACCAGCTGGCGGTTATCAGGCAGCTGAGCAGGCATGAATCCTGCGGCCCAGCTGACGGTTATCAGGCAGCTGAGCAGGCATGAATCCTGCGGCCCAGCTGGCGGTTATCAGGCAGCTGAGCAGGTGTGAATCCTGCGGCCCAGCTGGCGGTTATCAGGCAGCTGAGCAGGCATGAATCCTGCCGCCCAGCTGGCGGTTATCAGGCAGCTGAGCAGGCGCTGATCCCGCACCTCAGCAGGCACTGATCACGTGCCTGTCATGCAGTGATCAGGTGACTGAGAGGCGCTGATCATGTGACTGCTCATGTGCTGATCAGGTAGCTCTCCTGCACGGATCATGTGCCTCAGCAGGCAAGAATCAAGCAGCTGAGCAGGCATGAATCCTGCGGCCCAGCTGGCGATTATCAGGCAGCTGAGCAGGCATGAATCCTGCGGCCCAGCTGGCGGTTATCAGGCAGCTGAGCAGGCGTGAATCCTGCGGCCCAGCTGGCGGTTATCAGGCAGCTGAGCAGGCGTGAATCCTGCGGCCCAGCTGGCGGTTTTCAGGCAGCTGAGCAGGCGTGAATCCTGCGGCCCAGCTGGCGGTTATCAGGCAGCTGAGCAGGCGCTGATCCCGCACCTCAGCAGGCAATGATCACGTGCCTGTCATGCAGTGATCAGGTGACTGAGAGGCGCTGATCATGTGACTGCTCATGTGCTGATCAGGTAGCTCTCCTACACGGATCATGTGCCTCAGCAGGCAAGAATCAAGCAGCTGAGCAGGCATGAATCCTACGGCCCAGCTGGCGATTATCAGGCAGCTGAGCAGGCGTGAATCCTGCGGCCCAGCTGGCGATTATCAGGCAGCTGAGCAGGCGTGAATCCTGCGGCCCAGCTGGCGGTTATCAGGCAGCTGAGCAGGCGTGAATCCTGCGGCCCAGCTGGCGGTTATCAGGCAGCTGAGCAGGCGTGAATCCTGCGGCCCAGCTGGCGGTTATCAGGCAGCTGAGCAGGCGTGAATCCTGCGGCCCAGCTGGCGGTTATCAGGCAGCTGAGCAGGCGTGAATCCTGCGGCCCAGCTGGCGGTTATCAGGCAGCTGAGCAGGCGCTGATCCCGCACCTCAGCAGGCACTGATCACGTGCCTGTCATGCAGTGATCAGGTGACTGAGAGGCGCTGATCATGTGATTGCTCATGTGCTGATCAGGTGGCTCTCCTGCACGGATCATGTGCCTCAGCAGGCAAGAATCAAGCAGCTGAGCAAGCATGAATCCTCCGGCCCAGCTGGCGATTATCAGGCAGCTGAGCAGGCGTGAATCCTGCGGCCCAGCTGGCGATTATCAGGCAGCTGAGCAGGCGCTGATCCCGCACCTCAGCAGGCACTGATCACGTGCCTGTCATGCAGTGATCAGGTGACTGAGAGGCGCTGATCATGTGACTGCTCATATGCTGATCAGGTAGCTCTCCTGCACGGATCATGTGCCTCAGCAGGCAAGAATCACGCAGCTGAGCAGGCATGAATCCTGCGGCCCAGCTGGCGATTATCAGGCAGCTGAGCAGGCGTGAATCCTGCGGCCCAGCTGGCGGTTATCAGGCAGCTGAGCAGGCGTGAATCCTGCGGCCCAGCTGGCGGTTATCAGGCAGCTGAGCATGCGTGAATCCTGCGGCCCAGCTGGCGGTTATCAGGCAGCTGAGCAGGCATGAATCCTGCGGCCCAGCTGGCGGTTATCAGGCAGCTGAGCAGGCGTGAATCCTGCGGCCCAGCTGGCGGTTATCAGGCAGCTGAGCAGGCGTGAATCCTGCGGCCCAGCTGGCGGTTATCAGGCAGCTGAGCAGGCGTGAATCCTGCGGCCCAGCTGGCGGTTATCAGGCAGCTGAGCAGGCGTGAATCCTGCGGCCCAGCTGGCGTTTATCAGGCAGCTGAGCAGGCATGAATCCTGCGGCCCAGCTGGCGGTTATCAGGCAGCTGAGCAGGCGTGAATCCTGCGGCCCAGCTGGCGGTTATCAGGCAGCTGAGCAGGCATGAATCCTGCGGCCCAGCTGGCGGTTATCAGGCAGCTGAGCAGGCGTGAATCCTGCGGCCCAGCTGGCGGTTATCAGGCAGCTGAGCAGGCGTGAATCCTGCGGCCCAGCTGGCGATTATCAGGCAGCTGAGCAGGCGCTGATCCCGCACCTCAGCAGGCACTGATCACGTGCCTGTCATGCAGTGATCAGGTGACTGAGAGGCGCTGATCATGTGACTGCTCATGTGCTGATCAGGTAGCTCTCCTGCACGGATCATGTGCCTCAGCAGGCAAGAATCAGCAGCTGAGCAGGCATGAATCCTGCGGCCCAGCTGGCGATTATCAGGCAGCTGAGCAGGCGTGAATCCTGCGGCCCAGCTGGCGATTATCAGGCAGCTGAGCAGGCGCTGATCCCGCACCAGCAGGCACTGATCACGTGCCTGTCATGCAGTGATCAGGTGACTGAGACGCGCTGATCATGTGACTGCTCATGTGCTGATCAGGTCGCTCTCCTCCACGGATCATGTGCCTCAGCAGGCAAGAATCAAGCAGCTGAGCAGGCATGAATCCTGCGGCCCAGCTGGAAATTATCAGGCAGCTGAGCAGGCGTGAATCCTGCGGCCCAGCTGGCGGTTATCAGGCAGCTGAGCAGGCTTGAATCCTGCGGCCCAGCTGGCGGTTATCAGGCAGCTGAGCAGGCGTGAATCCTGCGGCCCAGCTGGCGGTTATCAGGCAGCTGAGCAGGCGTGAATCCTGCGGCCCAGCTGGCGGTTATCAGGCAGCTGAGCAGGCGTGAATCCTGCGGCCCAGCTGGCGGTTATCAGTCAGCTGAGCAGGCGTGAATCCTGCGGCCCAGCTAGCGGTTATCAGGCAGCTGAGCAGGCGTGAATCCTGCGGCCCAGCTGGCGGTTATCAGGCAGCTGAGCAGGCGTGAATCCTGCGGCCCAGCTGGCCATTATCAGGCAGCTGAGCAGGCGCTGATCCCGCACCTCAGCAGGCACTGAACACGTGCCTGTCATGCAGTGATCAGGTGACTGAGAGGCGCTGATCATGTGACTGCTCATGTGCTGATCAGGTAGCTCTCCTGCACGGATCATGTGCCTCAGCAGGCAAGAATCAAGCAGCTGAGCAGGCATGAATCCTGCGGCCCAGCTGGCGGTTATCAGGCAGCTGAGCAGGCGTGAATCCTGCGGCCCAGCTGGCGGTTATCAGGCAGCTGAGCAGGCGTGAATCCTGCGGCCCAGCTGGCGGTTATCAGGCAGCTGAGCAGGCGTGAATCCTGCGGCCCAGCTGGCGGTTATCAGGCAGCTGAGCAGGCGTGAATCCTGCGGCCCAGCTGGCGGTTATCAGGCAGCTGAGCAGGCGTGAATCCTGCGGCCCAGCTGGCGGTTATCAGGCAGCTGAGCTGGCGTGAATCCTGCGGCCCAGCTGGCGGTTATCAGGCAGCTGAGCAGGCGTGAATCCTGCGGCCCAGCTGGCGGTTATCAGGCAGCTGAGCAGGCGTGAATCCTGCGGCCCAGCTGGCGTTTATCAGGCAGCTGAGCAGGCGTGAATCCTGCGGCCCAGCTGGCGGTTATCAGGCAGCTGAGCAGGCATGAATCCTGCGGCCCAGCTGGCGCTTATCAGGCAGCTGAGCAGGCGTGAATCCTGCGGCCCAGCTGGCGGTTATCAGGCAGCTGAGCAGGCGTGAATCCTGCGGCCCAGCTGGCGGTTATCAGGCAGCTGAGCAGGCATGAATCCTGCGGCCCAGCTGGCGGTTATCAGGCAGCTGAGCAGGCGTGAATCCTGCGGCCCAGCTGGCGGTTATCAGGCAGCTGAGCAGGCGCTGATCCCGCACCTCAGCAGGCACTGATCACGTGCCTGTCATGCAGTGATCAGGTGACTGAGAGGCGCTGATCATGTGACTGCTCATGTGCTGATCAGGTAGCTCTCCTGCACGGATCATGTGCCTCAGCAGGCAAGAATCAAGCAGCTGAGCAAGCATGAATCCTCCGGCCCAGCTGGCGATTATCAGGCAGCTGAGCAGGCGTGAATCCTGCGGCCCAGCTGGCGATTATCAGGCAGCTGAGCAGGCGCTGATCCCGCACCTCAGCAGGCACTGATCACGTGCCTGTCATGCAGTGATCAGGTGACTGAGAGGCGCTGATCATATGACTGCTCATGTGCTGATCAGGTAGCTCTCCTGCACGGATCATGTGCCTCAGCAGGCAAGAATCAAGCAGCTGAGCAGGCATGAATCCTGCGGCCCAGCTGGCGATTATCAGGCAGCTGAGCAGGCGTGAATCCTGCGGCCCAGCTGACGGTTATCAGGCAGCTGAGCAGGCGTGAATCCTGTGGCCCAGCTGGCGGTTATCAGGCAGCTGAGCAGGCGTGAATCCTGCGGCCCAGCTGGCGGTTATCAGGCAGCTGAGCAGGCGTGAATCCTGCGGCTCAGCTGGCGGTTATCAGGCAGCTGAGCAGGCATGAATCCTGCGGCCCAGCTGGCGGTTATCAGGCAGCTGAGCAGGCGTGAATCCTGCGGCCCAGCTGGCGGTTATCAGGCAGCTGAGCAGGCGTGAATCCTGCGGCCCAGCTGGCGGTTATCAGGCAGCTGAGCAGGCGTGAATCCTGCGGCCCAGCTGGCGTTATCAGGCAGCTGAGCAGGCGTGAATCCTGCGGCCCAGCTGGCGGTTATCAGGCAGCTGAGCAGGCGTGAATCCTGCGGCCCAGCTGGCGGTTATCAGGCAGCTGAGCAGGCGTGAATCCTGCGGCCCAGCTGGCGGTTATCAGGCAGCTGAGCAGGCGTGAATCCTGCGGCCCAGCTGGCGGTTATCAGGCAGCTGAGCAGGCGTGAATCCTGCGGCCCAGCTGGCGGTTATCAGGCAGCTGAGCAGGCGCTGATCCCGCACCTCAGCAGGCACTGATCACGTGCCTGTCATGCAGTGATCAGGTGACTGAGAGGCGCTGATCATGTGACTGCTCATGTGCTGATCAGGTAGCTCTCCTGCACGGATCATGTGCCTCAGCAGGCAAGAATCAAGCAGCTGAGCAGGCATGAATCCTGCGGCCCAGCTGGCGATTATCAGGCAGCTGAGCAGGCATGAATCCTGCGGCCCAGCTGGCGATTATCAGGCAGCTGAGCAGGCGCTGATCCCGCACCTCAGCAGGCACTGATCACGTGCCTGTCATGCAGTGATCAGGTGACTGAGAGGCGCTGATCATGTGACTGCTCATGTGCTGATCAGGTCGCTCTCCTCCACGGATCATGTGCCTCAGCAGGCAAGAATCAAGCAGCTGAGCAGGCATGAATCCTGCGGCCCAGCTGGAGATTATCAGGCAGCTGAGCAGGCATGAATCCTGCGGCCCAGCTGGCGGTTATCAGGCAGCTGAGCAGGCATGAATCCTGCGGCCCAGCTGGCGGTTATCAGGCAGCTGAGCAGGCATGAATCCTGCGGCCCAGCTGGCGGTTATCAGTCAGCTGAGCAGGCATGAATCCTGCGGCCCAGCTGGCGGTTATCAGGCAGCTGAGCAGGCATGAATCCTGCGGCCCAGCTGGCGATTATCAGGCAGCTGAGCAGGCATGAATCCTGCGGCCCAGCTGGCGGTTATCAGGCAGCTGAGCAGGCATGAATCCTGCGGCCTAGCTGGCGGTTATCAGGCAGCTGAGCAGGCATGAATCCTGCGGCCCAGCTGGCGGTTATCAGGCAGCTGAGCAGGCATGAATCCTGCGGCCCAGCTGGCGATTATCAGGCAGCTGAGCAGGCGCTGATCCCGCACCTCAGCAGGCACTGATCACGTGCCTGTCATGCAGTGATCAGGTGACTGAGAGGCGCTGATCATGTGACTGCTCATGTGCTGATCAGGTAGCTCTCCTGCACGGATCATGTGCCTCAGCAGGCAAGAATCAAGCAGCTGAGCAGGCATGAATCCTGAGGCCCAGCTGGCGGTTATCAGGCAGCTGAGCAGGCATGAATCCTGCGGCCCAGCTGGCGGTTATCAGGCAGCTGAGCAGGCATGAATCCTGCGGCCCAGCTGGCGATTATCAGGCAGCTGAGCAGGCATGAATCCTGCGGCCCAGCTGGCGGTTATCAGGCAGCTGAGCAGGCATGAATCCTGCGGCCCAGCTGGCGGTTATCAGGCAGCTGAGCAGGCGTGAATCCTGCGGCCCAGCTGGCGGTTATCAGTCAGCTGAGCAGGCGTGAATCCTGCGGCCCAGCTGGCGGTTATCAGGCAGCTGAGCAGGCGTGAATCCTGCGGCCCAGCTGGCGGTTATCAGGCAGCTGAGCAGGCGTGAATCCTGCGGCCCAGCTGGCAATTATCAGGCAGCTGAGCAGGCGCTGATCCCGCACCTCAGCAGGCACTGAACACGTGCCTGTCATGCAGTGATCAGGTGACTGAGAGGCGCTGATCATGTGACTGCTCATGTGCTGATCAGGTAGCTCTCCTGCACGGATCATGTGCCTCAGCAGGCAAGAATCAAGCAGCTGAGCAGGCATGAATCCTGCGGCCCAGCTGGCGGTTATCAGGCAGCTGAGCAGGCGTGAATCCTGCGGCCCAGCTGGCGATTATCAGGCAGCTGAGCAGGCGTGAATCCTGCGGCCCAGCTGGCGGTTATCAGGCAGCTGAGCAGGCATGAATCCTGCGGCCCAGCTGGCGGTTATCAGGCTGCTGAGCAGGCGTGAATCCTGCGGCCCAGCTGGCGGTTATCAGGCAGCTGAGCAGGCGCTGATCCCGCACCTCAGCAGGCACTGATCACGTGCCTGTCATGCAGTGATCAGGTGACTGAGAGGCGCTGATCATGTGACTGCTCATGTGCTGATCAGGTAGCTCTCCTACACGGAAAATGTGCCTCAGCAGGCAAGAATCAAGCAGCTGAGCAGGCATGAATCCTGCGGCCCAGCTGGCGATTATCAGGCAGCTGAGCAGGCGTGAATCCTGCGGCCCAGCTGGCGATTATCAGGCAGCTGAGCAGGCGCTGATCCCGCACCTCAGCAGGCACTG
The DNA here is from genome assembly GCF_032452875.1 of Bos javanicus. Taxonomy (NCBI): domain Eukaryota; kingdom Metazoa; phylum Chordata; class Mammalia; order Artiodactyla; family Bovidae; genus Bos; species Bos javanicus. Next base: position 78,161 of record NW_026894576.1, read on the forward strand.
ATCACGTGCCTTTCATGCAGTGATCAGGTGACTGAGAGGCGCTGATCATGTGACTGCTCATGTGCTGATCAGGTAGCTCTCCTGCACGGATCATGTGCCTCAGCAGGCAAGAATCAGGCAGCTGAGCAGGCATGAATCCTGCGGCCCAGCTGGCGATTATCAGGCTGGTGAGCAGGCGCTGATCCCGCACCTCAGCAGGCACTGATCACGTGCCTGTCATGCAGTGATCAGGTGACTGAGACGCGCTGATCATGTGACTGCTCATGTGCTGATCAGGTCGCTCTCCTCCACGGATCATGTGCCTCAGCAGGCAAGAATCAAGCAGCTGAGCAGGCATGAATCCTGCGGCCCAGCTGGCGATTATCAGGCAGCTGAGCAGGCGTGAATCCTGCGGCCCAGTTGGCGGTTATCAGGCAGCTGAGCAGGCGTGAATCCTGTGGCCCAGCTGGCGGTTATCAGGCAGCTGAGCAGGCGTGAATCCTGCGGCCCAGCTGGCGGTTATCAGGCAGCTGAGCAGGCGTGAATCCTGCGGCCCAGCTGGCGGTTATCAGGCAGCTGAGCAGGCGTGAATCCTGCGGCCTAGCTGGCGGTTATCAGGCAGCTGAGCAGGCGTGAATCCTGCGGCCCAGCTGGCGGTTATCAGGCAGCTGAGCAGGCGTGAATCCTGCGGCCCAGCTGGCGGTTATCAGGCTGCTGAGCAGGCGTGAATCCTGCGGCGCAGCTGGCGGTTATCAGGCAGCTGAGCAGGCGTGAATCCTGCGGCCCAGCTGGCGGTTATCAGGCAGCTGAGCAGGCGTGAATCCTGCGGCCCAGCTGGCGGTTATCAGACAGCTGAGCAGGCGTGAATCCTGCGGCCCAGCTGGCGGTTATCAGACAGCTGAGCAGGCGTGAATCCTGCGGCCCAGCTGGCGGTTATCAGGCAGCTGAGCAGGCGTGAATCCTGCGGCCCAGCTGGCGGTTATCAGGCAGCTGAGCAGGCGTGAATCCTGCGGCCCAGCTGGCGGTTATCAGGCAGCTGAGCAGGCGTGAATCCTGCGGCCCAGCTGGCGGTTATCAGGCAGCTGAGCAGGCGTGAATCCTGCGGCCCAGCTGGCGGTTATCAGGCACCTGAGCAGGCGTGAATCCTGCGGCCCAGCTGGCGATTATCAGGCAGCTGAGCAGGCGCTGATCCCGCACCTCAGCAGGCACTGATCACGTGCCTGTCATGCAGTGATCAGGTGACTGAGAGGCGCTGATCATGTGACTGCTCATGTGCTGATCAGGTACCTCTCCTGCACGGATCATGTGCCTCAGCAGGCAAGAATCAAGCAGCTGAGCAGGCATGAATCCTGCGGCCCAGCTGGCGGTTATCAGGTAGCTGAGCAGGCGTGAATCCTGCGGCCCAGCTGGCGGTTATCAGGCAGCTGAGCAGGCGTGAATCCTGCGGCCCAGCTGGCGGTTATCAGGCAGCTGAGCAGGCGTGAATCCTGCGGCCCAGCTGGCGGTTATCAGGCAGCTGAGCAGGCGTGAATCCTGCGGCCCAGCTGGCGGTTATCAGGCAGCTGAGCAGGCGTGAATCCTGCGGCCCAGCTGGCGGTTATCAAGCAGCTGAGCAGGCGTTAATCCTGCGGCCCAGCTGGCGGTTATCAGGCAGCTGAGCAGGCGCTGATCCGCACCTCAGCAGGCACTGATCACGTGCCTGTCATGCAGTGATCAGGTGACTGAGAGGCGCTGATCATGTGACTGCTCATGTGCTGATCAGGTAGCTCTCCTGCACGGATCATGTGCCTCAGCAGGCAAGAATCAAGCAGCTGAGCAGGCATGAATCCTCCGGCCCAGCTGGCGATTATCAGGCAGCTGAGCAGGCGTGAATCCTGCGGCCCAGCTGGCGATTATCAGGCAGCTGAGCAGGCGCTGATCCCGCACCTCAGCAGGCACTGATCACGTGCCTGTCATGCAGTGATCAGGTGACTGAGAGGCGCTGATCATGTGACTGCTCATGTGCTGATCAGGTAGCTCTCCTGCACGGATCATGTGCCTCAGCAGGCAAGAATCAAGCAGCTGAGCAGGCATGAATCCTGCGGCCCAGCTGGCGATTATCAGGCAGCTGAGCAGGCGTGAATCCTGCGGCCCAGCTGGCGGTTATGAGGCAGCTGAGCAGGCGTGAATCCTGCGGCCCAGCTGGCGGTTATCAGGCAGCTGAGCAGGCATGAATCCTGCGGCCCAGCTGGCGGTTATCAGGCAGCTGAGCAGGCGTGAATCCTGCGGCCCAGCTGGCGGTTATCAGGCAGCTGAGCAGGCGTGAATCCTGCGGCCCAGCTGGCGGTTATCAGGCAGCTGAGCAGGCGTGAATCCTGCGGCCCAGCTGGCGGTTATCAGGCAGCTGGGCAGGCGTGAATCCTGCGGCCCAGCTGGCGGTTATCAGGCAGCTGAGCAGGCGTGAATCCTGCGGCGCAGCTGGCGGTTATCAGGCAGCTGAGCAGGCGTGAATCCTGCGGCCCAGCTGGCGGTTATCAGGCAGCTGAGCAGGCGTGAATCCTGCGGCCCAGCTGGCGGTTATCAGGCAGCTGAGCAGGCGTGAATCCTGCGGCCCAGCTGGCGGTTATCAGGCACCTGAGCAGGCGTGAATCCTGCGGCCCAGCTGGCGATTATCAGGCAGCTGAGAAGGCGCTGATCCCGCATCTCAGCAGGAACTGATCACGTGCCTGTCATGCAGTGATCAGGTGACTGAGAGGCGCTGATCATGTGACTGCTCTTGTGCTGATCAGGTAGCTCTCCTGCACGGATCATGTGCCTCAGCAGGCAAGAATCAGGCAGCTGAGCAGGCATGAATCCTGCGGCCCAGCTGGCGATTATCAGGCAGCTGAGCAGGCGTGAATCCTGCGGCCCAGCTGGCGATTATCAGGCAGCTGAGCAGGCGCTGATCCCGCACCTCAGCAGGCACTGATCACGTGCCTGTCATGCAGTGATCAGGTGACTGAGACGCGCTGATCATGTGACTGCTCATGTGCTGATCATGTCGCTCTCCTCCACGGATCATGTGCCTCAGCAGGCAAGAATCAAGCAGCTGAGCAGGCATGAATCCTGCGGCCCAGGTGGAGATTATCAGGCAGCTGAGCAGGCGTGAATCCTGCGGCCCAGCTGGCGGTTATCAGGCAGCTGAGCAGGCGTGAATCCTGCGGCCCAGCTGGCGGTTATCAGTCAGCTGAGCAGGCGTGAATCCTGCGGCCCAGCTGGCGGTTATCAGGCAGCTGAGCAGGCGTGAATCCTGCGGCCCAGCTGGCGGTTATCAGGCAGCTGAGCAGGCGTGAATCCTGCGGCCCAGCTGGCGGTTATCAGTCAGCTGAGCAGGCGTGAATCCTGCGGCCCAGCTGGCGGTTATCAGGCAGCTGAGCAGGCGTGAATCCTGCGGCCCAGCTGGCGGTTATCAGGCAGCTGAGCAGGCGTGAATCCTGCGGCCCAGCTGGCCATTATCAGGCAGCTGAGCTGGCGCTGATCCCGCACCTCCGCAGGCACTGAACACGTGCCTGGCATGCAGTGATCAGGTGACTGAGAGGCGCTGGTCATGTGACTGCTCATGTGCTGATCAGGTAGCTCTCCTGCACGGATCATGTGCCTCAGCAGGCAAGAATCAAGCAGCTGAGCAGGCATGAATCCTGCGGCCCAGCCGGCGGTTATCAGGCAGCTGAGCAGGCATGAATCCTGCGGCCCAGCTGGCGGTTATCAGGCAGCTGAGCAGGCATGAATCCTGCGGCCCAGCTGGCGGTTATCAGGCAGCTGAGCAGGCATGAATCCTGCGGCCCAGCTGGCGGTTATCAGGCAGCTGAGCAGGCATGAATCCTGCGGCCCAGCTGGCGATTATCAGGCAGCTGAGCAGGCGCTGATCCCGCACCTCAGCAGGCACTGATCACGTGCCTGTCATGCAGTGATCAGGTGACTGAGAGGCGCTGATCATGTGACTGCTCATGTGCTGATCAGGTAGCTCTCCTACACGGATCATGTGCCTCAGCAGGCAAGAATCAAGCAGCTGAGCAGGCATGAATCCTGCGGCCCAGCTGGCGATTATCAGGCAGCTGAGGAGGCATGAATCCTGCGGCCCAGCTGGCGGTTATCAGGCAGCTGAGCAGGCGTGAATCCTGCGGCCCAGATGGCGGTTATCAGGCAGCTGAGGAGGCATGAATCCTGCGGCCCAGCTGGCGGTTATCAGGCAGCTGAGCAGGCATGAATCCTGCGGCCCAGCTGGCGGTTATCAGGCAGCTGAGCAGGCATGAATCCTGCGGCCCAGCTGGCGGTTATCAGGCAGCTGAGCAGGCATGAATCCTGCGGCCCAGCTGGCGGTTATCAGGCAGCTGAGCAGGCATGAATCCTGCGGCCCAGCTGGCGGTTATCAGGCAGCTGAGCAGGCATGAATCCTGCGGCCCAGCTGGCGGTTATCAGGCAGCTGAGCAGGCATGAATCCTGCGGCCCAGCTGGCGGTTATCCGGCAGCTGAGCAGGCATGAATCCTGCGGCCCAGCTGGCGGTTATCAGGCAGCTGAGCAGGCATGAATCCTGCGGCCCAGCTGGCGGTTATCAGGCAGCTGAGCAGGCGCTGATCCCGCACCTCAGCAGGCACTGATCACGTGCCTGTCATGCAGTGATCAGGTGACTGAGAGGCGCTGATCATGTGACTGCTCATGTGCTGATCAGGTAGCTCTCCTGCACGGATCATGTGCCTCAGCAGGCAAGAATCAAGCAGCTGAGCAGGCATGAATCCTGCGGCCCAGCTGGCGGTTATCAGGCAGCAGAGCAGGCATGAATCCTGCGGCCCAGCTGGCGATTATCAGGCAGCTGAGCAGGCGTGAATCCTGCGGCCCAGCTGGCGATTATCAGGCAGCTGAGCAGGCATGAATCCTGCGGCCCAGCTGGCATTATCAGGCAGCTGAGCAGGCGCTGATCCCGCACCTCAGCAGGCACTGATCACGTGCCTGTCATGCAGTGATCAGGTGACTGAGAGGCGCTGATCATGTGACTGCTCATGTGCTGATCAGGTCGCTCTCCTCCACGGATCATGTGCCTCAGCAGGCAAGAATCAAGCAGCTGAGCAGGCATGAATCCTGCGGCCCAGCTGGCGATTATCAGGCAGCTGAGCAGGCGTGAATCCTGCGGCCCAGTTGGCGGTTATCAGGCAGCTTAGCAGGCGTGAATCCTGCGGCCCAGCTGGCGGTTATCAGGCAGCTGAGCAGGCGTGAATCCTGCGGCCCAGCTGGCGGTTATCAGGCAGCTGAGCAGGCGTGAATCCTGCGGCCCAGCTGGCGGTTATCAGGCAGCTGAGCAGGCGTGAATCCTGCGGCCCAGCTGGCGGTTATCAGGCAGCTGAGCAGGCATGAATCCTGCGGCCCAGCTGGCGATTATCAGGCAGCTGAGCAGGCGCTGATCCCGCACCTCAGCAGGCACTGATCACGTGCCTGTCATGCAGTGATCAGGTGACTGAGAGGCACTGATCATGTGACTGCTCATGTGCTGATCAGGTAGCTCTCCTACACGGATCATGTGCCTCAGCAGGCAAGAATCAAGCAGCTGAGCAGGCATGAATCCTGCGGCCCAGCTGGCGGTTAACAGGCAGCTGAGCAGGCGCTGATCCCGCACCTCAGCAAGCACTGATCACGTGCCTGTCATGCAGTGATCAGGTGACTGAGAGGCACTGACCATGTGACTGCTCATGTGCTGATCAGGTAGCTCTCCTGCACGGATCATGTGCCTCAGCAGGCAAGAATCAGGCAGCTGAGCAGGCATGAATCCTGCGGCCCAGCTGGCGATTATCAGGGAGCTGAGCAGGCATGAATCCTGCGGCCCAGCTGGCGATTATCAGGCAGCTGAGCAGGCGCTGATCCCGCACCTCAGCAGGCACTGATCACGTGCCTGTCATGCAGTGATCAGGTGAATGAGAGGCGCTGATCATGTGACTGCTCATGTGCTGATCATGTCGCTCTCCTCCACGGATCATGTGCCTCAGCAGGCAAGAATCAAGCAGCTGAGCAGGCATGAATCCTGCGGCCCAGCTGGCGATTATCAGGCAGCTGAGCAGGCATGAATCCTGCGGCCCAGTTGGCGGTTATCAGGCAGCTGAGCAGGCGAATCCTGCGGCCCAGCTGGCGATTATCAGGCAGCTGAGCAGGCATGAATCCTGCGGCCCAGCTGGCGGTTATCAGGCAGCTGAGCAGGCGTGAATCCTGCGGCCCAGCTGGCGATTATCAGGCAGCTGAGCAGACATGAATCCTGCGGCCCAGCTGGCGGTTATCAGGCAGCTGAGCAGGCGTGAATCCTGCGGCCCAGCTGGCGGTTATCAGGCAGCTGAGCAGGCATGAATCCTGCGGCCCAGCTGGCGGTTATCAGGCAGCTGAGCAGGCATGAATCCTGCGGCCCAGCTGGCGGTTATCAGGCAGCTGAGCAGGCATGAATCCTGCGGCCCAGCTGGCGGTTATCAGGCAGCTGAGCAGGCGTGAATCCTGCGGCCCAGCTGGCGATTATCAGGCAGCTGAGCAGGCATGAATCCTGCGGCCCAGCTGGCGGTTATCAGGCAGCTGAGCAGGCGCTGATCCCGCACCTCAGCAGGCACTGATCACGTGCCTGTCATGCAGTGATCAGGTGACTGAGAGGCGCTGATCATGTGACTGCTCATGTGCTGATCAGGTAGCTCTCCTGCACGGATCATGTGCCTCAGCAGGCAAGAATCAAGCAGCTGAGCAGGCATGAATCCTGCGGCCCAGCTGGCGGTTATCAGGCAGCAGAGCAGGCATGAATCCTGCGGCCCAGCTGGCGATTATCAGGCAGCTGAGCAGGCATGAATCCTGCGGCCCAGCTGGCGATTATCAGGCAGCTGAGCAGGCATGAATCCTGCGGCCCAGCTGGCGTTATCAGGCAGCTGAGCAGGCGCTGATCCCGCACCTCAGCAGGCACTGATCACGTGCCTGTCATGCAGTGATCAGGTGACTGAGACGCGCTGATCATGTGACTGCTCATGTGCTGATCAGGTCGCTCTCCTCCACGGATCATGTGCCTCAGCAGGCAAGAATCAAGCAGCTGAGCAGGCATGAATCCTGCGGCCCAGCTGGCGATTATCAGGCAGCTGAGCAGGCGTGAATCCTGCGGCCCAGTTGGCGGTTATCAGGCAGCTTAGCAGGCGTGAATCCTGCGGCCCAGCTGGCGGTTATCAGGCAGCTGAGCAGGCATGAATCCTGCGGCCCAGCTGGCGGTTATCAGGCAGCTGAGCAGGCATGAATCCTGCGGCCCAGCTGGCGGTTATCAGGCAGCTGAGCAGGCATGAATCCTGCGGCCCAGCTGGCGGTTATCAGGCAGCTGAGCAGGCGGTAATCCTGCGGCCCAGCTGGCGATTATCAGGCAGCTGAGCAGGCGCTGATCCCGCACCTCAGCAGGCACTGATCACGTGCCTGTCATGCAGTGATCAGGTGACTGAGAGGCACTGATCATGTGACTGCTCATGTGCTGATCAGGTAGCTCTCCTACACGGATCATGTGCCTCAGCAGGCAAGAATCAAGCAGCTGAGCAGGCATGAATCCTGCGGCCCAGCTGGCGGTTATCAGGCAGCTGAGCAGGCGCTGATCCTGCACCTCAGCAGGCACTGATCACGTGCCTGTCATGCAGTGATCAGGTGACTGAGAGGCGCTGACCATGTGACTGCTCATGTGCTGATCAGGTAGCTCTCCTGCACGGATCATGTGCCTCAGCAGGCAAGAATCAAGCAGCTGAGCAGGCATGAATCCTGCGGCCCAGCTGGCGATTATCAGGCAGCTGAGCAGGCGTGAATCCTGCGGCCCAGCTGGCGATTATCAGGCAGCTGAGCAGGCGCTGATCCCGCACCTCAGCAGGCACTGATCACGTGCCTGTCATGCAGTGATCAGGTGAATGAGAGGCGCTGATCATGTGACTGCTCATGTGCTGATCAGGTCGCTCTCCTCCACGGATCATGTGCCTCAGCAGGCAAGAATCAGGCAGCTGAGCAGGCATGAATCCTGCGGCCCAGCTGGCGATTATCAGGCAGCTGAGCAGGCATGAATCCTGCGGCCCAGTTGGCGGTTATCAGGCAGCTGAGCAGGCATGAATCCTGTGGCCCAGCTGGCGGTTATCAGGCAGCTGAGCAGGCATGAATCCTGCGGCCCAGCTGGCGGTTATCAGGCAGCTGAGCAGGCATGAATCCTGCGGCCCAGCTGGCGGTTATCAGGCAGCTGAGCAGGCATGAATCCTGCGGCCCAGCTGGCGGTTATCAGGCACCTGAGCAGGCATGAATCCTGCGGCCCAGCTGGCAATTATCAGGCAGCTGAGCAGGCGCTGATCCCGCACCTCAGCAGGCACTGATCACGTGCCTGTCATGCAGTGATCAGGTGACTGAGAGGCGCTGATCATGTGACTGCTCATGTGCTGATCAGGTACCTCTCCTGCACGGATCATGTGCCTCAGCAGGCAAGAATCAAGCAGCTGAGCAGGCATGAATCCTGCGGCCCAGCTGGCGGTTATCAGGTAGCTGAGCAGGCATGAATCCTGCGGCCCAGCTGGCGGTTATCAGGCAGCTGAGCAGGCATGAATCCTGCGGCCCAGCTGGCGATTATCAGGCAGCTGAGCAGGCATGAATCCTGCGGCCCAGCTGGCGATTATCAGGCAGCTGAGCAGGCATGAATCCTGTGGCCCAGCTGGCGGTTATCAGGCAGCTGAGCAGGCATGAATCCTGCGGCCCAGCTGGCGATTATCAGGCAGCTGAGCAGGCATGAATCCTGCGGCCCAGCTGGCGGTTATAAGGCAGCTGAGCAGGCGCTGATCCCGCACCTCAGCAGGCACTGATCACGTGCCTGTCATGCAGTGATCAGGTGACTGTGAGGCGCTGATCATGTGACTGCTCATGTGCTGATCAGGTAGCTCTCCTGCACGGATCATGTGCCTCAGCAGGCAAGAATCAAGCAGCTGAGCAGGCATGAATCCTGCGGCCCAGCTGGCGGTTATCAGGCAGCTGAGCAGGCATGAATCCTGCGGCCCAGCTGGCGTTTATCAGGCAGCTGAGCAGGCGTGAATCCTGCGGCGCAGCTGGCGGTTATCAGGCAGCTGAGCAGGCGTGAATCCTGCGGCCCAGCTGGCAGTTATCAGGCAGCTGAGCAGGCGCTGATCCCGCACCTCAGCAGGCACTGATCACGTGCCTGTCATGCAGTGATCAGGGGACTGAGAGGCGCTGACCATGTGACTGCTCATGTGCTGATCAGGTAGCTCTCCTGCACGGATCATGTGCCTCAGCAGGCAAGAATCAAGCAGCTGAGCAGGCATGAATCCTGCGGCCCAGCTGGCGATTATCAGGCAGCTGAGCAGGCGTGAATCCTGCGGCCCAGCTGGCGATTATAAGGCAGCTGAGCAGGCGCTGATCCCGCACCTCAGCAGGCACTGATCACGTGCCTGTCATGCAGTGATCAGGTGACTGAGACGCGCTGATCATGTGACTGCTCATGTGCTGATCAGGTCGCTCTCCTCCACGGATCATGTGCCTCAGCAGGCAAGAATCAAGCAGCTGAGCAGGCATGAATCCTGCGGCCCAGCTGGCGATTATCAGGCAGCTGAGCAGGCGTGAATCCTGCGGCCCAGTTGGCGGTTATCAGGCAGCTGAGCAGGCGAATCCTGCGGCCCAGCTGGCGGTTATCAGGCAGCTGAGCAGGCATGAATCCTGCGGCCCAGCTGGCGGTTATCAGGCAGCTGAGCAGGCATGAATCCTGCGGCCCAGCTGGCGGTTATCAGGCAGCTGAGCCGGCATGAATCCTGCGGCCCAGCTGGCGGTTATCAGGCAGCTGAGCAGGCGTGAATCCTGCGGCCCAGCTGGCGGTTATCAGGCAGCTGAGCAGGCGTGAATCCTGCGGCCCAGCTGGCGGTTATCAGGCTGCTGAGCAGGCGTGAATCCTGCGGCGCAGCTGGCGGTTATCAGGCAGCTGAGCAGGCATGAATCCTGCGGCCCAGCTGGCGATTTATCAGGCAGCTGAGCAGGCATGAATCCTGCGGCCCAGCTGGCGGTTATCAGGCAGCTGAACAGGCATGAATCCTGCGGCCCAGCTGGCGGTTATCAGACAGCTGAGCAGGCATGAATCCTGCTTCCCAGCTGGCGGTTATCAGACAGCTGAGCAGGCATGAATCCTGCGGCCCAGCTGGCGGTTATCAGGCAGCTGAGCAGGCGTGAATCCTGCGGCCCAGCTGGCGGTTATCAGGCAGCTGAGCAGGCGTGAATCCTGCGGCCCAGCTGGCGGTTATCAGGCAGCTGAGCAGGCGTGAATCCTGCGGCCCAGCTGGCGGTTATCAGGCAGCTGAGCAGGCGTGAATCCTGCGGCCCAGCTGGCGGTTATCAGGCAGCTGAGCAGGCGTGAATCCTGCGGCCCAGCTGGCGATTATCAGGCAGCTGAGCTGGCGCTGATCCCGCACCTCAGCAGGCACTGATCACGTGCCTGTCATGCAGTGATCAGGTGACTGAGAGGCGCTGATCATGTGACTGCTCATGTGCTGATCAGGTACCTCTCCTGCACGGATCATGTGCCTCAGCAGGCTAGAATCACGCAGCTGAGCAGGCATGAATCCTGCGGCCCAGCTGGCGGTTATCAGGTAGCTGAGCAGGCATGAATCCTGCGGCCCAGCTGGCGGTTATCAGGCAGCTGAGCAGGCATGAATCCTGCGGCCCAGCTGGCGGTTATCAGGCAGCTGAGCAGGCATGAATCCTGCGGCCCAGCTGGCGGTTATCAGGCAGCTGAGCAGGCATGAATCCTGCGGCCCAGCTGGCGGTTATCAGGCAGCTGAGCAGGCGTGAATCCTGCGGCCCAGCTGGCGGTTATCAGGCAGCTGAGCAGGCGTGAATCCTGCGGCCCAGCTGGCGGTTATCAAGCAGCTGAGCAGGCGTTAATCCTGCGGCCCAGCTGGAGGTTATCAGGCAGCTGAGCAGGCGCTGATCCCGCACATCAGCAGGCACTGATCACGTGCCTGTCATGCAGTGATCAGGTGACTGAGAGGCGCTGATCATGTGACTGCTCATGTGCTGATCAGGTAGCTCTCCTGCACGGATCATGTGACTCAGCAGGCAAGAATCAAGCAGCTGAGCAGGCATGAATCCTCCGGCCCAACTGGCGATTATCAGGCAACTGAGCAGGCATGAATCCTGCGGCCCAGCTGGCGATTATCAGGCAGCTGAGCAGGCGCTGATCCGCACCTCAGCAGGCACTGATCACGTGCCTGTCATGCAGTGATCAGGTGACTGAGAGGCGCTGATCATGTGACTGCTCATGTGCTGATCAGGTAGCTCTCCTGCACGGATCATGTGCCTCAGCAGGCAAGAATCAAGCAGCTGAGCAGGCATGAATCCTCCGGCCCAGCTGGCGATTATCAGGCAGCTGAGCAGGCATGAATCCTGCGGCCCAGCTGGCGGTTATCAGGCAGCTGAGCAGGCATGAATCCTGCGGCCCAGCTGGCGATTATCAGGCAGCTGAGCAGGCATGAATCCTGCGGCCCAGCTGGCGATTATCAGGCAGCTGAGCAGGCATGAATCCTGCGGCCCAGCTGGCGGTTATCAGGCAGCTGAGCAGGCATGAATCCTGCGGCCCAGCTGGCGGTTATCAGGCAGCTGAGCAGGCATGAATCCTGCGGCCCAGCTGGCGGTTATCAGGCAGCTGAGCAGGCATGAATCCTGCGGCCCAGCTGGCGGTTATCAGGCAGCTGAGCAGGCATGAATCCTGCGGCGCAGCTGGCGGTTATCAGGCAGCTGAGCAGGCATGAATCCTGCGGCCCAGCTGGCGGTTATCAGGCAGCTGAGCAGGCATGAATCCTGCGGCCCAGCTGGCGGTTATCAGGCAGCTGAGCAGGCATGAATCCTGCGGCCCAGCTGGCGGTTATCAGGCACCTGAGCAGGCATGAATCCTGCGGCCCAGCTGGCGATTATCAGGCAGCTGAGCAGGCGTGATCCCGCAGCTCAGCAGGCACTGATCACGTGCCTGTCATGCAGTGATCAGGTGACTGAGAGGCTGATCATGTGACTGCTCATGTGCTGATCAGGTACCTCTCCTGCACGGATCATGTGCCTCAGCAGGCAAGAATCAAGCAGCTGAGCAGGCATGAATCCTGCGGCCCAGCTGGCGATTATCAGGCAGCTGAGCAGGCATGAATCCTGCGGCCCAGCTGGCGATTATCAGGCAGCTGAGCAGGCGCTGATCCCGCACCTCAGCAGGCACTGATCACGTGCCTGTCATGCAGTGATCAGGTGACTGAGACGCGCTGATCATGTGACTGCTCATGTGCTGATCAGGTCGCTCTCCTCCACGGATCATGTGCCTCAGCAGGCAGGAATCAAGCAGCTGAGCAAGCATGAATCCTGCGGCCCAGCTGGAGATTATCAGGCAGCTGAGCAGGCATGAATCCTGCGGCCCAGCTGGCGGTTATCAGGCAGCTGAGCAGGCATGAATCCTGCGGCCCAGCTGGCGGTTATCAGTCAGCTGAGCAGGCATGAATCCTGCGGCCCAGCTGGCGGTTATCAGGCAGCTGAGCAGGCATGAATCCTGCGGCCCAGCTGGCGGTTATCAGGCAGCTGAGCAGGCATGAATCCTGCGGCCCAGCTGGCGGTTATCAGTCAGCTGAGCAGGCATGAATCCTGCGGCCCAGCTGGCGGTTATCAGGCAGCTGAGCAGGCATGAATCCTGCGGCCCAGCTGGCGGTTATCAGGCAGCTGAGCAGGCATGAATCCTGCGGCCCAGCTGGCGATTATCAGGCAGCTGAGCAGGCGCTGATCCCGCACCTCCGCAGGCACTGAACACGTGCCTGGCATGCAGTGATCAGGTGACTGAGCGCTGATCATGTGACTGCTCATGTGCTGATCAGGTAGCTCTCCTGCACGGATCATGTGCCCAGCAGGCAAGAATCAAGCAGCTGAGCAGGCATGAATCCTGCCGCCCAGCTGGCGATTATCAGGCAGCTGAGCAGGCATGAATCCTGCGGCCCAGCTGGCGATTATCAGGCAGCTGAGCAGGCATGAATCCTGCGGCCCAGCTGGCGATTATCAGGCAGCTGAGCAGGCATGAATCCTGCGGCCCAGCTGGCGATTATCAGGCAGCTGAGCAGGTGCTGATCCCGCACCGCAGCAGGCACTGATCACATGCCTGTCATGCAGTGATCAGGTGACTGAGAGGCACTGATCATGTGACTGCTCAGGTGCTGATCAGGTAGCTCTCCTGCACGGAACATGTGCCTCAGCAGGCAAGAATCAGGCAGCTGAGCAGGCATGAATCCTTCGGCCCAGCTGGCGATTATCAGGCAGCTGAGCAGGCATGAATCCTGCGGCCCAGCTGGCGATTATCAGGCAGCTGAGCAGGCGCTGATCCCGCACCTCAGCAGGCTCTGATCACGTGCCTTTCATGCAGTGATCAGGTGACTGAGAGGCGCTGATCATGTGACTGCTCATGTGCTGATCAGGTAGCTCTCCTGCACGGATCATGTTCCTCAGCAGGCAAGAATCAAGCAGCTGAGCAGGCATGAATCCTGCGGCCCAGCTGGTGATTATCAGGCAGCTGAGCAGGCATGAATCCTGCGGCCCAGCTGGCGATTATCAGGCAGGTGAGCAGGCATGAATCCTGCGGCCCAGCTGGCGATTATCAGGCAGCTGAGCAGGCATGAATCCTGCGGCCCAGCTGGCGATTATCAGGCAGCTGAGCAGGCATGAATCCTGCGGCCCAGCTGGCGATTATCAGGCAGCTGAGCAGGCATGAATCCTGCGGCCCAGCTGGCGATTATCAGGCAGCTGAGCAGGCATGAATCCTGCGGCCCAGCTGGCGATTATGAGGCAGCTGAGCAGGCATGAATCCTGCGGCCCAGCTGGCGATTATCAGGCAGCTGAGCAGGCGCTGATCCCGCACCTCAGCAGGCACTGATCACGTGCCTGTCATGCAGTGATCAGGTGACTGAGAGGCACTGATCATGTGACTGCTCATATGCTGATCAGGTAGCTCTTCTGCACGGATCATATGCCTCAGCAGGCAAGAATCAAGCAGCTGAGCAGGCATGAATCCTGCGGCCCAGCTGGCGATTATCAGGCAGCTGAGCAGGCATGAATCCTGCGGCCCAGCTGGCGATTATCAGGCAGCTGAGCAGGCATGAATCCTGCGGCCCAGCTGGCGATTATCAGGAAGCTGAGAAGGCATGAATCCTGCGGCCCAGCTGGCGATTATCAGGCAGCTGAGCAGGCATGAATCCTGCGGCCCAGCTGGCGATTATCAGGCAGCTGAGCAGGCATGAATCCTGCGGCCCAGCTGGCGATTATCAGGCAGCTGAGCAGGCATGAATCCTGCGGCCCAGCTGGCGATTATCAGGCAGCTGAGCAGGCATGAATCCTGCGGCCCAGCTGGCGATTATCAGGCAGCTGAGCAGGCATGAATCCTGCGGCCCAGCTGGCGATTATCAGGCAGCTGAGCAGGCATGAATCCTGCGGCCCAGCTGGCGATTATCAGGCAGCTGAGCAGGCATGAATCCTGCGGCCCAGCTGGCGATTATCAGGCATCTGAGCAGGCATGAATCCTGCGGCCCAGCTGGCGATTATCAGGCAGCTGAGCAGGCATGAATCCTGCGGCCCAGCTGGCGATTATCAGGCAGCTGAGCAGGCATGAATCCTGCGGCCCAGCTGGCGATTATCAGGCAGCTGAGCAGGCATGAATCCTGCGGCCCAGCTGGCGATTATCAGGCAGCTGAGCAGGCATGAATCCTGCGGCCCAGCTGGCGATTATCAGGCAGCTGAGCAGGCATGAATCCTGCGGCCCAGCTGGCGATTATGAGGCAGCTGAGCAGGCATGAATCCTGCGGCCCAGCTGGCGATTATCAGGCAGCTGAGCAGGCATGAATCCTGCGGCCCAGCTGGCGATTATCAGGCAGCTGAGCAGGCATGAATCCTGCGGCCCAGCTGGCGATTATCAGGCAGCTGAGCAGGCATGAATCCTGCGGCCCAGCTGGCGATTATCAGGCAGCTGAGCAGGCGCTGATCCCGCAGCAGGCACTGATCACGTGCCTGTCATGCAGTGATCAGGTGACTGAGGCGCTGATCATGTGACTGCTCATGTGCTGATCAGGTAGCTCTCCTGCACGGATCATGTGCCTCAGCAGGCAAGAATCAAGCAGCTGAGCAGGCATGAATCCTGCGGCCCAGCTGGCGATTATCAGGCAGCTGAGCAGGCATGAATCCTGCGGCCCAGCTGGCGATTATCAGGCAGCTGAGCAGGCATGAATCCTGCGGCCCAGCTGGCGATTATCAGGCAGCTGAGCAGGCATGAATCCTGCGGCCCAGCTGGCGATTATCAGGCAGCTGAGCAGGCATGAATCCTGCGGCCCAGCTGGCGATTATCAGGCAGCTGAGCAGGCATGAATCCTGCGGCCCAGCTGGCGATTATCAGGCAGCTGAGCAGGCATGAATCCTGCGGCCCAGCTGGCGATTATCAGGCAGCTGAGCAGGCATGAATCCTGCGGCCCAGCTGGCGATTATCAGGCAGCTGAGCAGGCATGAATCCTGCGGCCCAGCTGGCGATTATCAGGCAGCTGAGCAGGCATGAATCCTGCGGCCCAGCTGGCGATTATCAGGCAGCTGAGCAGGCATGAATCCTGCGGCCCAGCTGGCGATTATCAGGCAGCTGAGCAGGCATGAATCCCGCACCTCAGCAGGCGATTATCAGGCAGCTGCTGGCATGCAGTGATCAGGCAGAGGCAGCTGAGCAGGCATGAATCCTGCGGCCCAGATCAGGTAGCTCTTCTGCACGGATCCCCAGCAGGCGATAATCAGGCAGCTGAGCAGGCATGAATCCTGCGGCCCAGCTGGCGATTATCAGGCAGCTGAGCAGGCATGAATCCTGCGGCCCAGCTGGCGATTATCAGGCAGCTGAGCAGGAATGAATCCTGCGGCCCAGCTGGCGATTATCAGGCAGCTGAGCAGGCATGAATCCTGCGGCCCAGCTGGCGATTATCAGGCAGCTGAGCAGGCATGAATCCTGCGGCCCAGCTGGCGATTATCAGGCAGCTGAGCAGGCATGAATCCTGCGGCCCAGCTGGCGATTATCAGGCAGCTGAGCAGGCATGAATCCTGCGGCCCAGCTGGCGTTATCAGGCAGCTGAGCAGGCATGAATCCTGCGGCCCAGCTGGCGATTATCAGGCAGCTGAGCAGGCATGAATCCTGCGGCCCAGCTGGCGATTATCAGGCAGCTGAGCAGGCATGAATCCTGCGGCCCAGCTGGCGATTATCAGGCAGCTGAGCAGGCATGAATCCTGCGGCCCAGCTGGCGATTATCAGGCAGCTGAGCAGGCATGAATCCTGCGGCCCAGCTGGCGATTATCAGGCAGCTGAGCAGGCATGAATCCTGCGACCCAGCTGGCGATTATCAGGCAGCTGAGCAGGCATGAATCCTGCGGCCCAGCTGGCGATTATCAGGCAGCTGAGCAGGCATGAATCCTGCGGCCCAGCTGGCGATTATCAGGCAGCTGAGCAGGCATGAATCCTGCGGCCCAGCTGGCGATTATCAGGCAGCTGAGCAGGCATGAATCCTGCGGCCCAGCTGGCGATTATCAGGCAGCTGAGCAGGCATGAATCCTGCGGCCCAGCTGGCGATTATCAGGCAGCTGAGCAGGCATGAATCCTGCGGCCCAGCTGGCGATTATCAGGCAGCTGAGCAGGCATGAATCCTGCGGCCCAGCTGGCGTTATCAGGCAGCTGAGCAGGCATGAATCCTGCGGCCCAGCTGGCGATTATCAGGCAGCTGAGCAGGCATGAATCCTGCGGCCCAGCTGGCGATTATCAGGCAGCTGAGCAGGCATGAATCCTGCGGCCCAGCTGGCGATTATCAGGCAGCTGAGCAGGCATGAATCCTGCGGCCCAGCTGGCGATTATCAGGCATCTGAGCAGGCATGAATCCTGCGGCCCAGCTGGCGATTATCAGGCAGCTGAGCAGGCATGAATCCTGCGGCCCAGCTGGCGATTATCAGGCAGCTGAGCAGGCATGAATCCTGCGGCCCAGCTGGCGATTATCAGGCAGCTGAGCAGGCATGAATCCTGCGGCCCAGCTGGCGATTATCAGGCAGCTGAGCAGGCATGAATCCTGCGGCCCAGCTGGCGATTATCCAGGTGAGCAGGCGCTCCCGCACCTCAGCAGGCACTGATCACGTCCCTGTAATGCAGTGATCAGGTGACTGAGAGGCACTGATCATGTGACTGCTCATGTGCTGATCAGGTAGCTCTTCTGCACGGATCATGTGCCTCAGTAGGCAAGAATCAAGCAGCTGAGCAGGCATGAATCCTGCGGCCCAGCTGGCGATTATCAGGCAGCTGAGCAGGCATGAATCCTGCGGCCCAGCTGGCGATTATCAGGCAGCTGAGCAGGCATGAATCCTGCGGCCCAGCTGGCGATTATCAGGCAGCTGAGCAGGCATGAATCCTGCGGCCCAGCTGGCGTTATCAGGCAGCTGAGCAGGCATGAATCCTGCGGCCCAGCTGGCGATTATCAGGCAGCTGAGCAGGCATGAATCCTGCGGCCCAGCTGGCGATTATCAGGCAGCTGAGCAGGCATGAATCCTGCGGCCCAGCTGGCGATTATCAGGCAGCTGAGCAGGCATGAATCCTGCGGCCCAGCTGGCGATTATCAGGCAGCTGAGCAGGCATGAATCCTGCGGCCCAGCTGGCGATTATCAGGCAGCTGAGCAGGCATGAATCCTGCGGCCCAGCTGGCGATTATCAGGCAGCTGAGCAGGCATGAATCCTGCGGCCCAGCTGGCGATTATCAGGCATCTGAGCAGGCATGAATCCTGCGGCCCAGCTGGCGATTATCAGGCAGCTGAGCAGGCATGAATCCTGCGGCCCAGCTGGCGATTATCAGGCAGCTGAGCAGGCATGAATCCTGCGGCCCAGCTGGCGATTATCAGGCAGCTGAGCAGGCATGAATCCTGCGGCCCAGCTGGCGATTATCAGGCAGCTGAGCAGGCATGAATCCTGCGGCCCAGCTGGCGATTATCAGGCAGCTGAGCAGGCATGAATCCTGCGGCCCAGCTGGCGATTATCAGGCAGCTGAGCAGGCATGAATCCTGCGGCCCAGCTGGCGATTATCAGGCAGCTGAGCAGGCATGAATCCTGCGGCCCAGCTGGCGATTATCAGGCAGCTGAGCAGGCATGAATCCTGCGGCCCAGCTGGCGATTATCAGGCAGCTGAGCAGGCATGAATCCTGCGGCCCAGCTGGCGATTATCAGGCAGCTGAGCAGGCATGAATCCTGCGGCCCAGCTGGCGATTATCAGGCAGGTGAGCAGGCATGAATCCTGCGGCCCAGCTGGCGATTATGAGGCAGCTGAGCAGGCATGAATCCTGCGGCCCAGCTGGCGATTATCAGTCAGCTGAGCAGGCGCTGATCCCGCACCTCAGCAGGCACTGATCACGTGCCTGTCATGCAGTGATCAGGTGACTGAGAGGCGCTGATCATGTGACTGCTCATATGCTGATCAGGTAGCTCTTCTGCACGGATCATGTGCCTCAGCAGGCAAGAATCAAGCAGCTGAGCAGGCATGAATCCTGCGGCCCAGCTGGCGATTATCAGGCAGCTGAGCAGGCATGAATCCTGCGGCCCAGCTGGCGATTATCAGGCAGCTGAGCAGGCATGAATCCTGCGGCCCAGCTGGCGATTATCAGGCAGCTGAGCAGGCATGAATCCTGCGGCCCAGCTGGCGATTATCAGGCAGCTGAGCAGGCATGAATCCTGCGGCCCAGCTGGCGATTATCAGGCATCTGAGCAGGCATGAATCCTGCGGCCCAGCTGGCGATTATCAGGCAGCTGAGCAGGCATGAATCCTGCGGCCCAGCTGGCGATTATCAGGCAGCTGAGCAGGCATGAATCCTGCGGCCCAGCTGGCGATTATCAGGCAGCTGAGCAGGCATGAATCCTGCGGCCCAGCTGGCGATTATGAGGCAGCTGAGCAGGCATGAATCCTGCGGCCCAGCTGGCGATTATCAGGCAGCTGAGCAGGCATGAATCCCGCAGCTCAGCTGGCGATTATCAGTCCTGTCTGCAGCAGGCATGAGAGGCGCTGATCATGTGACTGCGGTTATCAGGCAGCTGAGCAGGCATGGATCATGCGGCCCAGCTGGCAAGAATCAGGCAGCTGAGCAGGCATGAATCCTGCGGCCCAGCTGGCGATTATCAGGCAGCTGAGCAGGCATGAATCCTGCGACCCAGCTGGCGATTATCAGGCAGCTGAGCAGGCATGAATCCTGCGGAACAGCTGGCGATTATCAGGCAGCTGAGCAGGCATGAATCCTGCGGCCCAGCTGGCGATTATCAGGCAGCTGAGCAGGCATGAATCCTGCGGCCCAGCTGGCGATTATCAGGCAGCTGAGCAGGCATGAATCCTGCGGCCCAGCTGGCGATTATCAGGCAGCTGAGCAGGCATGAATCCTGCGGCCCAGCTGGCGATTATCAGGCAGCTGAGCAGGCATGAATCCTGCGGCCCAGCTGGCGATTATCAGGCAGCTGAGCAGGCATGAATCCTGCGGCCCAGCTGGCGATTATCAGGCAGCTGAGCAGGCATGAATCCTGCGGCCCAGCTGGCGATTATCAGGCAGCTGAGCAGGCATGAATCCTGCGGCCCAGCTGGCGATTATGAGGCAGCTGAGCAGGCATGAATCCTGCGGCCCAGCTGGCGATTATCAGGCAGCTGAGCAGGCGCTGATCCCGCACCTCAGCAGGCACTGATCACGTGCCTGTCATGCAGTGATCAGGTGACTGAGAGGCACTGATCATGTGACTGCTCATATGCTGATCAGGTAGCTCTTCTGCACGGATCATGTGCCTCAGCAGGCAAGAATCAAGCAGCTGAGCAGGCATGAATCCTGCGGCCCAGCTGGCGATTATCAGGCAGCTGAGCAGGCATGAATCCTGTGGCCCAGCTGGCGATTATCAGGCAGCTGAGCAGGCATGAATCCTGCGGCCAAGCTGGCGATTATCAGGAAGCTGAGAAGGCATGAATCCTGCGGCCCAGCAGACGATTATCAGGCAGCTGAGCAGGCATGAATCCTGCGGCCCAGCTGGCGATTATCAGGCAGCTGAGCAGGCATGAATCCTGCGGCCCAGCTGGGGATTATCAGGCAGCTGAGCAGGCATGAATCCTGCGGCCCAGCTGGCGATTATCAGGCAGCTGAGCAGGCATGAATCCTGCGGCCCAGCTGGCGTTATCAGGCAGCTGAGCAGGCATGAATCCTGCGGCCCAGCTGGCGATTATCAGGCAGCTGAGCAGGCATGAATCCTGCGGCCCTGCTGGCGATTATCAGGCAGCTGAGCAGGCATGAATCCTGCGGCCCAGCTGGCGATTATCAGGCATCTGAGCAGGCATGAATCCTGCGGCCCAGCTGGCGATTATCAGGCAGCTGAGCAGGCATGAATCCTGCGGCCCAGCTGGTTATCAGGCAGCTGAGCAGGCATGACTCCTGCGGCCCAGCTGGCGATTATCAGGCAGCTGAGCAGGCATGAATCCTGCGGCCCAGCTGGCGATTATGAGGCAGCTGAGCAGGCATGAATCCTGCGGCCCAGCTGGCGATTATCAGGCAGCTGAGCAGGCATGAATCCTGCGGCCCAGCTGGCGATTATCAGGCAGCTGAGCAGGCATGAATCCTGCGGCCCAGCTGGCGATTATCAGGCAGCTGAGCAGGCATGAATCCTGCGGCCCAGCTGGCGATTATCAGGCAGCTGAGCAGGCATGAATCCTGCGGCCCAGCTGGCGATTATCAGGCAGCTGAGCAGGCATGAATCCTGCGGCCCAGCTGGCGATTATCAGGCAGCTGAGCAGGCGCTGATCCCGCACCTCAGCAGGCACTGATCACGTGCCTGTCATGCAGTGATCAGGTGACTGAGAGGCGCTGATCATGTGACTGCTCATGTGCTGATCAGGTAGCTCTCCTGCACGGATCATGTGCCTCAGCAGGCAAGAATCAAGCAGCTGAGCAGGCATGAATCCTGCGGCCCAGCTGGCGATTATCAGGCAGCTGAGCAGGCATGAATCCTGCGGCCCAGCTGGCGATTATCAGGCAGCTGAGCAGGCATGAATCCTGCGGCCCAGCTGGCGATTATCAGGCAGCTGAGCAGGCATGAATCCTGCGGCCCAGCTGGCGATTATCAGGCAGCTGAGCAGGCATGAATCCTGCGGCCCAGCTGGCGATTATCAGGCAGCTGAGCAGGCATGAATCCTGCGGCCCAGCTGGCGATTATCAGGCAGCTGAGCAGGCATGAATCCTGCGGCCCAGCTGGCGATTATCAGGCAGCTGAGCAGGCATGAATCCTGCGGCCCAGCTGGCGATTATCAGGCAGCTGAGCAGGCATGAATCCTGCGGCCCAGCTGGCGATTATCAGGCAGCTGAGCAGGCATGAATCCTGCGGCCCAGCTGGCGATTATCAGGCAGCTGAGCAGGCATGAATCCTGCGGCCCAGCTGGCGATTATCAGGCAGCTGAGCAGGCATGAATCCTGCGGCCCAGCTGGCGATTATCAGGCAGCTGAGCAGGCATGAATCCTGCGGCCCAGCTGGCGATTATCAGGCAGCTGAGCAGGCATGAATCCTGCGGCCCAGCTGGCGATTATCAGGCAGCTGAGCAGGCGCTGATCCCGCACCTCAGCAGGCACTGATCACGTGCCTGTCATGCAGTGATCAGGTGACTGAGAGGCGCTGATCATGTGACTGCTCATGTGCTGATCAGGTAGCTCTCCTGCACGGATCATGTGCCTCAGCAGGCAAGAATCAAGCAGCTGAGCAGGCATGAATCCTGCGGCCCAGCTGGCGATTATCAGGCAGCTGAGCAGGCATGAATCCTGCGGCCCAGCTGGCGATTATCAGGCAGCTGAGCAGGCATGAATCCTGCGGCCCAGCTGGCGATTATCAGGCAGCTGAGCAGGCATGAATCCTGCGGCCCAGCTGGCGATTATCAGGCAGCTGAGCAGGCATGAATCCTGCGGCCCAGCTGGCGATTATCAGGCAGCTGAGCAGGCATGAATCCTGCGGCCCAGCTGGCGATTATCAGGCAGCTGAGCAGGCATGAATCCTGCGGCCCAGCTGGCGATTATCAGGCAGCTGAGCAGGCATGAATCCTGCGGCCCAGCTGGCGATTATCAGGCAGCTGAGCAGGCATGAATCCTGCGGCCCAGCTGGCGATTATCAGGCAGCTGAGCAGGCGCTGATCCCGCACCTCAGCAGGCACTGATCACGTGCCTGTCATGCAGTGATCAGGTGACTGAGAGGCGCTGATCATGTGACTGCTCATGTGCTGATCAGGTAGCTCTCCTGCACGGATCATGTGCCTCAGCAGGCAAGAATCAAGCAGCTGAGCAGGCATGAATCCTGCGGCCCAGCTGGCGATTATCAGGCAGCTGAGCAGGCATGAATCCTGCGGCCCAGCTGGCGATTATCAGGCAGCTGAGCAGGCATGAATCCTGCGGCCCAGCTGGCGATTATCAGGCAGCTGAGCAGGCATGAATCCTGCGGCCCAGCTGGCGATTATCAGGCAGCTGAGCAGGCATGAATCCTGCGGCCCAGCTGGCGATTATCAGGCAGCTGAGCAGGCATGAATCCTGCGGCCCAGCTGGCGATTATCAGGCAGCTGAGCAGGCATGAATCCTGCGGCCCAGCTGGCGATTATCAGGCAGCTGAGCAGGCATGAATCCTGCGGCCCAGCTGGCGATTATCAGGCAGCTGAGCAGGCATGAATCCTGCGGCCCAGCTGGCGATTATCAGGCAGCTGAGCAGGCATGAATCCTGCGGCCCAGCTGGCGATTATCAGGCAGCTGAGCAGGCATGAATCCTGCGGCCCAGCTGGCGATTATCAGGCAGCTGAGCAGGCATGAATCCTGCGGCCCAGCTGGCGATTATCAGGCAGCTGAGCAGGCATGAATCCTGCGGCCCAGCTGGCGATTATCAGGCAGCTGAGCAGGCATGAATCCTGCGGCCCAGCTGGCGATTATCAGGCAGCTGAGCAGGCGCTGATCCCGCACCTCAGCAGGCACTGATCACGTGCCTGTCATGCAGTGATCAGGTGACTGAGAGGCGCTGATCATGTGACTGCTCATGTGCTGATCAGGTAGCTCTCCTGCACGGATCATGTGCCTCAGCAGGCAAGAATCAAGCAGCTGAGCAGGCATGAATCCTGCGGCCCAGCTGGCGATTATCAGGCAGCTGAGCAGGCATGAATCCTGCGGCCCAGCTGGCGATTATCAGGCAGCTGAGCAGGCATGAATCCTGCGGCCCAGCTGGCGATTATCAGGCAGCTGAGCAGGCATGAATCCTGCGGCCCAGCTGGCGATTATCAGGCAGCTGAGCAGGCATGAATCCTGCGGCCCAGCTGGCGATTATCAGGCAGCTGAGCAGGCATGAATCCTGCGGCCCAGCTGGCGAGTATCAGGCAGCTGAGCAGGCATGAATCCTGCGGCCCAGCTGGCGATTATCAGGCAGCTGAGCAGGCATGAATCCTGCGGCCCAGCTGGCGATTATCAGGCAGCTGAGCAGGCATGAATCCTGCGGCCCAGCTGGCGATTATCAGGCAGCTGAGCAGGCATGAATCCTGCGGCCCAGCTGGCGATTATCAGGCAGCTGAGCAGGCATGAATCCTGCGGCCCAGCTGGCGATTATCAGGCAGCTGAGCAGGCATGAATCCTGCGGCCCAGCTGGCGATTATCAGGCAGCTGAGCAGGCATGAATCCTGCGGCCCAGCTGGCGATTATCAGGCAGCTGAGCAGGCATGAATCCTGCGGCCCAGCTGGCGATTATCAGGCAGCTGAGCAGGCGCTGATCCCGCACCTCAGCAGGCACTGATCACGTGCCTGTCAGCAGTGATCAGGTGACTGAGAGGCATGATCATGTGACTGCTCATGTGCTGATCAGGTAGCTCTCCTGCACGGATCATGTGCCTCAGCAGGCAAGAATCAAGCAGCTGAGCAGGCATGAATCCTGCGGCCCAGCTGGCGATTATCAGGCAGCTGAGCAGGCATGAATCCTGCGGCCCAGCTGGCGATTATCAGGCAGCTGAGCAGGCATGAATCCTGCGGCCCAGCTGGCGATTATCAGGCAGCTGAGCAGGCATGAATCCTGCGGCCCAGCTGGCGATTATCAGGCAGCTGAGCAGGCATGAATCCTGCGGCCCAGCTGGCGTTATCAGGCAGCTGAGCAGGCATGAATCCTGCGGCCCAGCTGGCGATTATCAGGCAGCTGAGCAGGCATGAATCCTGCGGCCCAGCTGGCGATTATCAGGCAGCTGAGCAGGCATGAATCCTGCGGCCCAGCTGGCGATTATCAGGCAGCTGAGCAGGCATGAATCCTGCGGCCCAGCTGGCGATTATCAGGCAGCTGAGCAGGCATGAATCCTGCGGCCCAGCTGGCGATTATCAGGCAGCTGAGCAGGCATGAATCCTGCGGCCCAGCTGGCGATTATCAGGCAGCTGAGCAGGCATGAATCCTGCGGCCCAGCTGGCGATTATCAGGCAGCTGAGCAGGCATGAATCCTGCGGCCCAGCTGGCGATTATCAGGCAGCTGAGCAGGCATGAATCCTGCGGCCCAGCTGGCGATTATCAGGCAGCTGAGCAGGCATGAATCCTGCGGCCCAGCTGGCGATTATCAGGCAGCTGAGCAGGCATGAATCCTGCGGCCCAGCTGGCGATTATCAGGCAGCTGAGCAGGCATGAATCCTGCGGCCCAGCTGGCGATTATCAGGCAGCTGAGCAGGCATGAATCCTGCGGCCCAGCTGGCGATTATCAGGCAGCTGAGCAGGCATGAATCCTGCGGCCCAGCTGGCGATTATCAGGCAGCTGAGCAGGCATGAATCCTGCGGCCCAGCTGGCGATTATCAGGCAGCTGAGCAGGCATGAATCCTGCGGCCCAGCTGGCGATTATCAGGCAGCTGAGCAGGCATGAATCCTGCGGCCCAGCTGGCGATTATCAGGCAGCTGAGCAGGCATGAATCCTGCGGCCCAGCTGGCGATTATCAGGCAGCTGAGCAGGCATGAATCCTGCGGCCCAGCTGGCGATTATCAGGCAGCTGAGCAGGCATGAATCCTGCGGCCCAGCTGGCGATTATCAGGCAGCTGAGCAGGCGCTGATCCCGCACCTCAGCAGGCACTGATCACGTGCCTGTCATGCAGTGATCAGGTGACTGAGAGGCGCTGATCATGTGACTGCTCATGTGCTGATCAGGTAGCTCTCCTGCACGGATCATGTGCCTCAGCAGGCAAGAATCAAGCAGCTGAGCAGGCATGAATCCTGCGGCCCAGCTGGCGATTATCAGGCAGCTGAGCAGGCATGAATCCTGCGGCCCAGCTGGCGATTATCAGGCAGCTGAGCAGGCATGAATCCTGCGGCCCAGCTGGCGATTATCAGGCAGCTGAGCAGGCATGAATCCTGCGGCCCAGCTGGCGATTATCAGGCAGCTGAGCAGGCATGAATCCTGCGGCCCAGCTGGCGATTATCAGGCAGCTGAGCAGGCATGAATCCTGCGGCCCAGCTGGCGATTATCAGGCAGCTGAGCAGGCATGAATCCTGCGGCCCAGCTGGCGTTATCAGGCAGCTGAGCAGGCATGAATCCTGCGGCCCAGCTGGCGTTATCAGGCAGCTGAGCAGGCATGAATCCTGCGGCCCAGCTGGCGATTATCAGGCAGCTGAGCAGGCATGAATCCTGCGGCCCAGCTGGCGATTATCAGGCAGCTGAGCAGGCGCTGATCCCGCACCTCAGCAGGCACTGATCACGTGCCTGTCATGCAGTGATCAGGTGACTGAGAGGCGCTGATCATGTGACTGCTCATGTGCTGATCAGGTAGCTCTCCTGCACGGATCATGTGCCTCAGCAGGCAAGAATCAAGCAGCTGAGCAGGCATGAATCCTGCGGCCCAGCTGGCGATTATCAGGCAGCTGAGCAGGCATGAATCCTGCGGCCCAGCTGGCGATTATCAGGCAGCTGAGCAGGCATGAATCCTGCGGCCCAGCTGGCGATTATCAGGCAGCTGAGCAGGCATGAATCCTGCGGCCCAGCTGGCGATTATCAGGCAGCTGAGCAGGCATGAATCCTGCGGCCCAGCTGGCGATTATCAGGCAGCTGAGCAGGCATGAATCCTGCGGCCCAGCTGGCGATTATCAGGCAGCTGAGCAGGCATGAATCCTGCGGCCCAGCTGGCGATTATCAGGCAGCTGAGCAGGCATGAATCCTGCGGCCCAGCTGGCGATTATCAGGCAGCTGAGCAGGCATGAATCCTGCGGCCCAGCTGGCGATTATCAGGCAGCTGAGCAGGCATGAATCCTGCGGCCCAGCTGGCGATTATCAGGCAGCTGAGCAGGCATGAATCCTGCGGCCCAGCTGGCGATTATCAGGCAGCTGAGCAGGCATGAATCCTGCGGCCCAGCTGGCGATTATCAGGCAGCTGAGCAGGCGCTGATCCCGCACCTCAGCAGGCACTGATCACGTGCCTGTCATGCAGTGATCAGGTGACTGAGAGGCGCTGATCATGTGACTGCTCATGTGCTGATCAGGTAGCTCTCCTGCACGGATCATGTGCCTCAGCAGGCAAGAATCAGCAGCTGAGCAGGCATGAATCCTGCGGCCCAGCTGGCGATTATCAGGCAGCTGAGCAGGCATGAATCCTGCGGCCCAGCTGGCGATTATCAGGCAGCTGAGCAGGCATGAATCCTGCGGCCCAGCTGGCGATTATCAGGCAGCTGAGCAGGCATGAATCCTGCGGCCCAGCTGGCGATTATCAGGCAGCTGAGCAGGCATGAATCCTGCGGCCCAGCTGGCGATTATCAGGCAGCTGAGCAGGCATGAATCCTGCGGCCCAGCTGGCGATTATCAGGCAGCTGAGCAGGCATGAATCCTGCGGCCCAGCTGGCGATTATCAGGCAGCTGAGCAGGCATGAATCCTGCGGCCCAGCTGGCGATTATCAGGCAGCTGAGCAGGCATGAATCCTGCGGCCCAGCTGGCGATTATCAGGCAGCTGAGCAGGCATGAATCCTGCGGCCCAGCTGGCGATTATCAGGCAGCTGAGCAGGCATGAATCCTGCGGCCCAGCTGGCGATTATCAGGCAGCTGAGCAGGCATGAATCCTGCGGCCCAGCTGGCGATTATCAGGCAGCTGAGCAGGCATGAATCCTGCGGCCCAGCTGGCGATTATCAGGCAGCTGAGCAGGCATGAATCCTGCGGCCCAGCTGGCGATTATCAGGCAGCTGAGCAGGCATGAATCCTGCGGCCCAGCTGGCGATTATCAGGCAGCTGAGCAGGCATGAATCCTGCGGCCCAGCTGGCGATTATCAGGCAGCTGAGCAGGCATGAATCCTGCGGCCCAGCTGGCGATTATCAGGCAGCTGAGCAGGCATGAATCCTGCGGCCCAGCTGGCGGTTATCAGGCAGCTGAGCAGGCATGAATCCTGCGGCCCAGCTGGCGATTATCAGGCAGCTGAGCAGGCATGAATCCTGCGGCCCAGCTGGCGATTATCAGGCAGCTGAGCAGGCATGAATCCTGCGGCCCAGCTGGCGATTATCAGGCAGCTGAGCAGGCGCTGATCCCGCACCTCAGCAGGCACTGATCACGTGCCTGTCATGCAGTGATCAGGTGACTGAGAGGCGCTGATCATGTGACTGCTCATGTGCTGATCAGGTAGCTCTCCTGCACGGATCATGTGCCTCAGCAGGCAAGAATCAAGCAGCTGAGCAGGCATGAATCCTGCGGCCCAGCTGGCGATTATCAGGCAGCTGAGCAGGCATGAATCCTGCGGCCCAGCTGGCGATTATCAGGCAGCTGAGCAGGCATGAATCCTGCGGCCCAGCTGGCGATTATCAGGCAGCTGAGCAGGCATGAATCCTGCGGCCCAGCTGGCGATTATCAGGCAGCTGAGCAGGCATGAATCCTGCGGCCCAGCTGGCGATTATCAGGCAGCTGAGCAGGCATGAATCCTGCGGCCCAGCTGGCGATTATCAGGCAGCTGAGCAGGCATGAATCCTGCGGCCCAGCTGGCGATTATCAGGCAGCTGAGCAGGCATGAATCCTGCGGCCCAGCTGGCGATTATCAGGCAGCTGAGCAGGCATGAATCCTGCGGCCCAGCTGGCGATTATCAGGCAGCTGAGCAGGCATGAATCCTGCGGCCCAGCTGGCGATTATCAGGCAGCTGAGCAGGCATGAATCCTGCGGCCCAGCTGGCGATTATCAGGCAGCTGAGCAGGCATGAATCCTGCGGCCCAGCTGGCGATTATCAGGCAGCTGAGCAGGCATGAATCCTGCGGCCCAGCTGGCGATTATCAGGCAGCTGAGCAGGCATGAATCCTGCGGCCCAGCTGGCGATTATCAGGCAGCTGAGCAGGCATGAATCCTGCGGCCCAGCTGGCGATTATCAGGCAGCTGAGCAGGCATGAATCCTGCGGCCCAGCTGGCGATTATCAGGCAGCTGAGCAGGCATGAATCCTGCGGCCCAGCTGGCGATTATCAGGCAGCTGAGCAGGCATGAATCCTGCGGCCCAGCTGGCGATTATCAGGCAGCTGAGCAGGCATGAATCCTGCGGCCCAGCTGGCGATTATCAGGCAGCTGAGCAGGCATGAATCCTGCGGCCCAGCTGGCGATTATCAGGCAGCTGAGCAGGCATGAATCCTGCGGCCCAGCTGGCGATTATCAGGCAGCTGAGCAGGCATGAATCCTGCGGCCCAGCTGGCGATTATCAGGCAGCTGAGCAGGCATGAATCCTGCGGCCCAGCTGGCGATTATCAGGCAGCTGAGCAGGCATGAATCCTGCGGCCCAGCTGGCGATTATCAGGCAGCTGAGCAGGCATGAATCCTGCGGCCCAGCTGGCGATTATCAGGCAGCTGAGCAGGCATGAATCCTGCGGCCCAGCTGGCGGTTATCAGGCAGCTGAGCAGGCATGAATCCTGCGGCCCAGCGGTTATCAGGCAGCTGAGCAGGCATGAATCCTGCGGCCCAGCTGGCGGTTATCAGGCAGCTGAGCAGGCATGAATCCTGCGGCCCAGCTGGCGGTTATCAGGCAGCTGAGCAGGCATGAATCCTGCGGCCCAGCTGGCGATTATCAGGCAGCTGAGCAGGCATGAATCCTGCGGCCCAGCTGGCGATTATCAGGCAGCTGAGCAGGCATGAATCCTGCGGCCCAGCTGGCGATTATCAGGCAGCTGAGCAGGCATGAATCCTGCGGCCCAGCTGGAGATTATCAGGCAGCTGAGCAGGCATGAATCCTGCGGCCCAGCTGGCGGATATCAGGCAGCTGAGCAGGCATGAATCCTGCGGCCCAGCTGGAGATTATCAGGCAGCTGAGCAGGCATGAATCCTGCGGCCCAGCTGGAGATTATCAGGCAGCTGAGCAGGCATGAATCCTGCGGCCCAGCTGGCGATTATCAGGCAGCTGAGCAGGCATGAATCCTGCGGCCCAGCTGGCGATTATCAGGCAGCTGAGCAGGCATGAATCCTGCGGCCCAGCTGGCGATTATCAGGCAGCTGAGCAGGCATGAATCCTGCGGCCCAGCTGGAGATTATCAGGCAGCTGAGCAGGCATGAATCCTGCGGCCCAGCTGGAGATTATCAGGCAGCTGAGCAGGCATGAATCCTGCGGCCCAGCTGGCGATTAACAGGCAGCTGAGCAGGCGCTGATCCCGCACCTCAGCAGGCACTGATCACGTGCCTGTCATGCAGTGATCAGGTGACTGAGAGGCGCTGATCATGTGGCTGCTCATGTGCTCATCAAGTAGCTCTCCTGCACGGATCATGTGCCTCAGCAGGCAAGAATCAAGCAGCTGAGCAGGCATGAATCCTGCGGCCCAGCTGGCGATTATCAGGCAGCTGAGCAGGCATGAATCCTGCGGCCCAGCTGGCGATTATCAGGCAGCTGAGCAGGCATGAATCCTGCGGCCCAGCTGGCGGTTATCAGGCAGCTGAGCAGGCATGAATCCTGCGGCCCAGCACAGCGTTATCAGAGGCAGCCGGCTTCAGAGCAGGGCAGAATCCTGCGGCCCAGCTGGCGATTATCAGGCAGCTGAGCAGGCATGAATCCTGCGGCTTGGCTGGCGATTATCAGGCAGCTGAGC